>NC_082639.1:92086250-92386428 GCF_028023285.1 Balaenoptera ricei
AATTCAGAAGCATATTAAAAGGATTATACAGCATGAAAATTAATACTGGAAGCAAGGATGGATCAACATATGAAAACTGATCAACATAATACACAAGATTAACAGAATAAAGGAATAAAAGACACAATCATTTGAATTGATGCAGAAAAAATGTGACAAAATTCAACATCTTTCATAGTGAGAACACTCATAAAAGCTAGGAATAGAAGGACACCAACTCAACATAATAAAAGCATATATGAAAAGCACACAATGAACATCATACTCAATGGTGAAAGACTGAAAGTTTTTCCTCTAAGATCAGGAACAAGGTAAGGATGTCCACTTTTTCCACTTCCTTCCAACACAGTACTCAAAGTCCTAGTTAGAGCAATTAGGTAAGAAAAAGAAAACACATTCAAACTGAAAAGGAAGAACTAAAATTATTTCTCTTTACAGATGAGATGATCTTATATGTGTTGAATTCTAAAGAACCCACAAAAAACTATTAGAACTAATAAACAAATTTAGCAAAGTAGCACACACAAAAAGTCAACACACATTTCTTTACACTAAAAATAAATAATCTGGAAAGCAAATTTTAAAATAAATTCCATTTACAATATCAAAAAGAATAAAGTACTTAGGAACTGACTTAACAAAGGAGGTAAAAGACTTTAACAATAAAGACTACAAAATATCTGAAAGAAATTTGAAAAGACATAAATACATGGAAAGACTTCCCATGTTCATAGATTGAAAGACAATATTATTAAGATAGCATACTATCCAAAGTGATCTACAGATTTATTGCAATTTCTATCAAAAGGCCAATGACTATTTTTTGTGTAAATAGAAAAATTTACCTTAAATTTCATATGGAATCTCAAGGGTTCCCAAAGAAGCAAAATAATTTTGAAAAAGAACAAAGCTGATGACTCACATAGCCTGATTTCAAAACTTACTACAAAGCTACAGTAAACCAACAGTGTGGTAATGGCATAAAGGCAACAGGCCATAAAATAAACCAAAGAGTTTAGAAAAAACCCTTGAATACATGATTTAATGATTTTCAATAAGACTGACAAAATCATTCAATGGAGAAAAGATAGCCTACTCAACAAATGGTGCTAGAAAAACTGTATATCCAGATGTAAAAGGATGAAGTTGAATCCTTACCTAAAATCATATGTAAAAATTAACTCAGTTTAAATATATTATCTAAACGTAAGACCTAAATTTGTAAAATTCTTGGACAAAAACCACATGGCATTGGATTTGGCAATGATTTCTTAGATATGACATCAAAGGCACAGATAACAAATTTAACTTCATGAAAAAAAGTGATCATAAAATGACACCACCAACACAGTAAAAAGCAAACCACAGAATAGGAGAAAATATTTGCAAATTGTATACCTTAATTAATTAATATTCAAAATATTCATTAATATTTAAATACATATATACTCCAAAATATCAACAACAATTTAAACAGATTCAAAAATGGGCAAAGGACTTGCATAGATGTTTTTCCAAAGAAGACACATAAGCAGCCAATAGGCATATGAAAAATGTTCAACTAATTATTAGGAAAATGCAAATCAGAACTATAGTGAGATACCACCCCATACCCACTGAGATGGCCACTACCAAAAACAAACAAACAAAAAAAAACAGAAAATAACAAGTGTTGACAAGGATTTGGAGAAATTGGAACCCTTGTGCACTATTAGTGGAAATATAAACTGGTACAATCACTGTGGAAAACAGTATGGCATTTCCTCAAAATATTAAAAGTAGTATTAACATATGATCGAGCAATTCCACCTCTAGGTACATACTCTAAATAATTGAAAGCAGCGACTTCAGATATTTGTACACCCATGTTCATAGCAGCATTGTTCACGATAGCTAAAATGTGGGAGCTACCCCATACTTATTAATAATTTCTCACCCTCCTTTAAAACAAAAGAAAAATTATTGTGGCATGTTGACCCTTATGCTTTAATATATGTCCCATTAACCTGGTTAACAGTGCCCTTTCCCTCTATTAAACACTGAATGTATTTAACTTTGTATTCAGTGGGGAAAAAATGCTTATATAATCCAGTCAAAAAGACAGTCCATTGATCCTCCGTATATGTGTTAAATCCAGAGTGTGATCTGTAGATGTAGATGTATGCCTTCCATTATAAATTGCTCATATGAAGTATGTTTAAAGATGTGTAAAATGTGAACAGCATACCACTGTTGTGTCTATATTTTAAATGGCCAGAGTTTTTATCTGCAGATAAATAGTTATCCAATGAAAGAGAAATATGGCTATAAGATCTCATAAATACAGTGTGCTCATTACAGGGGATATTATGAGATTTATCTTAAAAAGCACTGTATGTTAATGCTAGGGATAAACAGTAACTTATGAGGAATAGGTGTAGTTGGTTATATGTAAGTAAAGTAGTTTTTTTTTTAATTTTATGGACTGTTTTGATCTTAACATGTAATGCTAGCAATAATGTTTGATATATGGCTTTAAAGAAAACATTGAACTCTTTTGGAATGTGTTATTGAATGGATAGGGTTATACATTCTAGAGTGATATGCACTATCCATTTTTTAGTATGCTTAGACAAAGACATTATCACTTAAATATGCAAATATTAAAATGAAACTACTTTATTCATTTTGTCTCTCCTACTGCTCAAAATAATGAGTTAATCAATATAGACTTTTTCAATCTAGTAAGCTCAGTATATATGTTGTTAAAGATAAATAGTTGACATGTTTAGAGTTAATGCTTCAAACCATACATAGTTTCATAGACGCTGCACCAGTTTAAACAAAGACATATGACCACAAATGGTGACATTTTATTCTTGTTTATTCAAATACCATATCTTCAAATACCATTATGATATCCTATCATACTATAGTAATAAAACAAATAAGATAATAAAGATAATTATTTAATTTTTAGCAAAACATTTCATTTTTCATATCACTTACTTTGTTACACTGTGTGCATTATCCAATAAAATGTAGATGCCACTAATTGCAATTATTATCATCATTGCACTGCATTTTGATCAGTTTCATATTCTTCCTGCTTTGAAGGATATGTCATTTTCATATTACAGCATAACTAGCTAATTGCTTGAAATGTGACATTGAGTAGACAGATTTTTTCTTTTTAAAAAGAGGTTATAACTGAAACCATTTCTACTAAGAGCAGGAAAAAGACAAGTTTGCTCACTCTCACCACTATTATTCAACATAGTTTTGGAAGTTTTAGCCATAGCATTAAGAGAAGAAAAAGAAATAAAAGGAATCCAAGTGAGAAAAGAAGAAGTAAAACTGTCACTGTTTGCAGATGACATGACACTATACATAGAGAATCCCAAAGATGCTACCAGAAAACTACTAGAGCTAATCAATGAATTTGTTAAAGTAGCAGGATACAAAATTAATGCAGAGAAATCTCTTGCATTCCTATACACTAATGATGAAAAATCTGAAAGAGTAATTAAGGAAACACTCCCATTTACCATTGCAACAAAAAGAATAAAATACCTAGGAATAAACCTACCTAAGGAGACAAAAGACCTGTATGCAGAAAATTATAAGACACTGATGAAAGAAATTAAAGATGATACAGACAGATGGAAAGATATACCATGTTCTTGGATTGGAAGAATCAACATTGTGAAAATGACTATACTACATAAAGCAATCTACAGATTCAATGCAATCCCTATCAAACTACCAATGGCATTTTTCACAGAACTAGAACAAAAAACTTCACAATTTGCATGGAAACACAAAAGACCCCGAATAGGCAAAGCAATCTTGAGAAAGAAAAATGGAGCTGGAGGAATCAGGCTCCCTGACGTCAGACTATACTACAAAGCTACAGTAAGCAAGACAGTGTGGTATTGGCACAAAAACAGAAATATAGATCAATGGAACAGCATAGAAAGCCCAGAGATAAACCCAAGCAACTATGGTCACTTTCTCTTTGATAAAGGTGGCAAGAATATACAATGGAGAAAAGACAGCCTCTTCAATAAGTGGTGCCGGGAAAACTGGACAGCTACTTGTAAAAAAATGAAATTAGAACACTCCCTGACACCATACACAAAAATAATCTCAAAATGGATTAAAGACCTAAATGTAAGGCCAGACACTGTAAAACTCTAAGAGGAAAACATAGGCAGAACACTCTATGACATACATCACAGCAAGGCCCTTTTTGACCCCTCTCCTAGAGAAATGGAAATGAAAAAAAAATAAAATAAACATATGGGACCTAATGAAACTTAAAAGCTTTTGCACAGCAAAGGAAACCATAAATTAGATGAAAATACAACCCTCAGAATGGGAGAAAATATTTGCAAATGAAGCAATCGACAAAGGAATAATCTCCAAAATATGCAGGCAACTCATGCAGCTCAATATAAAAAAAAAATAATAAAACCCATTCCAAATATGGGCAGAAGATCTAAATAGACATTTCTCCAAAGAAGATATACAGATTGCAAAAAACACATGAAAGAATGCTCAACATCACTAATCATTTAGAGAAATGCAAATCAAATTTACAATGAAGTGTCACTTCACACCAGTCAGAATGGCCAATAACAAAAAATCTACAAACAATAAATTCTGGAAAGGGTGTGGAGAAAAGGGAACCCTCCTGCACTGTTGGTGGGAATGTAAATTGATACAGCCAATATGGAGAACAGTATGGAGGTTCCTTAAAAAACTAAAAATAGAACTACCACACGACCCAGCGATCCCACTACTGGGCATATACCCTGAGAAAACCATAATTCAAAAAGAGTCATGTACCAAAATGTTCATTGCAGCTCTATTTACAATAGCCAGGACAAGGAAGCAACCTAAGTGTCCATCGACAGACGAATGGATGAAGAAGATGTGGCACATATATACAATGGAATATTACTCAGCCATAGAAAGAAATGAAGTTGAGTTATTTGTAGTGAGGTGGATGGACCTAGAGACTGTCATACAGAGTGAAGTAAGTCAGAAAGAGAAAAACAAATACTGTATGCTAACACATATATATAGAATCCAAAAAAAAAAAAAAGGTTCTGAAGAACCTAGGGGTGGGGCAGGAATAAAGATGCAGACATAGAGAATGGACTTGAGGACACAGGGAGGTGGAAGGGTGAGCTGGGACGAAGTGAGAGAGTGGCATGGACATATATACACTACCAAATGTCAAATAGATACCTAGTGGGAAGAAGCCACATAGCACAGAGAGATCAGCTCGGTGCTTTGTGTCCACCTAGAGGGGTAGGATAGGGAGGGTGGGAGGGAGACACAAGAGGGAGGAGATATGGGGATATATGTTTATGTATACCTGATTCACTTTGGTATATAGCAGAAACTAACACACCATTGTAAAGCAATTATACTCCAATAAAGATGTTAAATAAATAAATAAATCTGCTATCAAAAAAGAGATAATATAATAAAATAAAATTATAGAACTCAAAAATATATGAACAATTTAAATGTATAGAAATATACTTGTTTATATAGTTTATAGAAATACAGGAATTTTTTTTTATAATAGAACAAAAGGTAACACTCTGAAATCCCTTTTTTTCTCCTGGACCAGTGATTTAATTTGATTGGGAACTATAAAGCACTAAATGTCAGTAGTTTCACCTAACAATCTCATTTAGTAAAACAACAATTTAATAAATGCCATAATATGGTAATCTTTTTAAATTTTCTGAAATTATTAACACATAATCTGAAACAAGGAAAACTTCTGGTTAAAAAATCTGGGCTGTACCTAATAAAATGTTTTGAGGTGAGAGAGGGGAAAATAATATATGTGTGAGTGTGTATATGTTTGTGTATGCACACACATGTATACATACATAATACATACATATATACATGCATATGTTTGGAGTAGTTAAAATAGTATAGGACTGTTCTGTTTTCTGAAAGCTTGGAAGCCAAAATAATAAATTCTCATGGACACAATGCCTTTTTGAGAATTTTAACATTATGTTTTAATTTCCTCTAGGTTATGAGTTTATCCAGGTTTTCTAAATCTCTACTAGACACTATTGATTATATTTTTTTAGAAAATTATCCATTTCATCAAAGGTTTAATATTATTCAGTATAAAAATTAGTCACATTTTATTTTGTGATTTCAATCATATCTATAGTATGAATCATTTCACTTTACCAGTATCACCAGTTGGTTTTTGCTTCATTTTATTGTTTACAAATATCTTTTCTTGGGTAGGATCTGAGTTTCTAACCTTTATCATTTTCCTTCTCTATGAGGAATTTATTTTATTTTTTCTTGAAGGGCATGTCTGTGAGTTATAAGTTTCCTAACATTTTGTTTATCTGATAAAGTCTTTATATCCCCTTAATTTTTAAATGATAAATTTTTTGGATATAGAATTCTAGGTGCTTTTTTGTTTCTTAATTTTTTGATATTTTGCTCAACTTTCTTCTTGCTTACTTGGTTTCTAATAAATTCACTGTAATTCATATCCACGTCCTTCTATTTTTAAAGTTTGGTTGTTTTTTTTTTAAATCTTGCTTCTTTCAATATTTTCTCTTTGTCTTTGCTTGTCTGCTTGAATATACTCATATGTAGACATTTGGGTATTAATTTTGCATTGTGCTCCCTAGATCTGTAGCTCTCTCTCCCCCTCTCTATGCACTCTTCATACCATTATCTATTTCCTGAATCTGTCACACAATGGGCATCACTAGAAAATGGGATTCAAGCTATGTTTATTGTCATAGATTCATATAACATTTCCAAGCAAACATCTTTGTTTCTATCTATTATTCATGTCTCAGTAACTGTATATATCTTTTTAGTAACAGTAAACCTAATAATGGGACTTTTTCTCAGATTTCTATTCACTTTAGTTGACAGTCTGACAAAATATTATAACAAGTTGCCACGTGTGACTCAAAATAAGAGTTAAACAGTATCTTGACCCATCTACACCCTGTTGTAGAGACAGTTTGACTGGTCATGCACTTGGATGTCATGACAATGGTAAATAACTATAACAGGTTTTAAATTCTTATTCTCAATCACTGTACGTATCTCGTAAGTACATTATCAGTAACAGCATTTTGCTGCCTGTACCTGGTCCCTTGTTTACACTTAGCAAAGCACTGCTCTAGAGGAATGAAAATTTAACACATTTAAATGTGTGTAAGTTCTTTTAGGGAACAGATTATTCACTGCCTCACTGAGTATCAACAACATTTCAGGTATGTAATAAATCAAACATTGACAGGGTTCCTGCTCAATAGTTCCATAATAAAACAGAAAGATAAGCAGGAGAAAGGATATAATTATATACACTCAACAGTGAGGCAAGTCAAAAAAAGAGGAAGATTTTCAAGTAAGGAGGTACCCTGCATTATTCATTTTTATACCTCTCATATTAATGACTTCCAGCTAAAACTTATTTACATATGAAATGCAAACATATAAACTACCAGGCATTTTACACACCAATAATACATTGAGCATATGGTTCTGAATAGTTTTCTGTTATTCCCGATAAGAAAAAATCTATCCTGCCAACATCCAAAGGGATTTGTAGACATTTGAGTATTTTATAACCCTTTATTTTTTAATTGAAACCCATATTATAGAAAATACTTAGAATACATAGAAAATACTTAGAAAATTAGCACTGTGCTATAATGATAATGTTTTATCACACAATATAATGATTAGAAGAGGCCCTTTTATTTTTGTGGTCCTATTCTTTTGGTACTGTAATTTGTCAAATTTGGCAGAATTAAAATATTTTAATGCTATCATAATATCTATTTTTCTCATAAAAACAATACATTAATTTAATTTAAATATTAAAAATGCTATGTTCACCTAAGTTAATGTTATAATCTGTAAACTGTTATTCAATAATTTCAAGTTTTGTGTGTTTTTTAATTTTAATGATGTAAGCCATTTCCATTCCTTAATGAATTTTCCTCTATGTGTAAACTTTGTCCTTTGATAATGAATTGTTTTATTCAATAAATACAATGCATAAATTACTTACAGAAATTTATTTATTATTAGTGTTCATCACACTTATAGTGACATTCATTCCCCTCACTTGGTCACACTGTGTTATCATGTTTCTATGAAAAAAAATCAATGAATATGTAAGATCAATGAAGACAGGGACTCAGAAATTAGGATAATACTTGCCATATAATATTCATTCAATGAATATTTGTTGACTGATTGAATGAAACTATGGCTTTGAATACTGGTTATATTGCTAACTAGGGATAATAGTATCCATCTTGTCAGAATGCTTTAAGACGGTCTTGATTATGTAACCCAGTCTATCATTCTCCTTTGAGTCTTCTCAATGGTTATTCCCATGAGTTGCATGTTTCTGCTGATGATTCTCTGTCCTGCCATTGTCCAGTTTCTTTGTTATATGTCACCTCCTGATTGATACTACAAGTCCCTTCAAGGAGGTCTCTTTGTGTTCAATGTTTAGTTAATGAAAAGCAGGTTCCATACATTTTCAGATCCCACATCTTATCTTCATATATACAAAAACTTTACTAATTGAGGAAAAATAAAGATTAAAGAAAACAAGGGATAGACTTAAATTCTACCCTAATCATTAATTTTGCTATAGTTAAAACTCCCATGTAGTTATGCATCTCATGATCACAATGAGTCAAGAAGACTCAAGATTTTGCCCTGAGCAATAGGAAAATGAAATTGTTATTTATAGAGATCAGGAAGACTATAGGTTTAGAAGAGAAAGACGCAAGTTTGGTTTTACATGTGTTATTTTTGAGACACTCTCTAGATACTCAGACTGAGAAAGTAGGCAAATGTATATATTAACTGTACTTAGAGAGTGCTGTGTTAGAACTATAAATTGTGTAAACATTGGGTTATACATATATTTAAATTTACAGGATTGAATGAAATCACAGAGGAGTTGTGTGTAGAAAGAGAAAGTGTCAATAAGGAGAAATAACAGAACTAAGAAAGTACTTGAGGAAGTAGAAGGTGGACTAAAAGAAATGACAACTAAGAGCATGTGAAGAGATTTCCATAGGAAGGAGTGGTCTTCTATCCTCTCATTTAAGAAAGGGAAAAAAATCAAAAATAAGAATATTTAAAGAAAATGTCTAAGTTTATAGTTTATAGTAGATTTGAAATTTGAACCCAATATTGCTGAAATTTGAGCAATATCGCTGATAAGTACTAAAAATTTATAATTAGATTTATCAACCTGGATATTATTGGTGACCTTGACAAGTGCAGTTTTGACAGGATGGTGGAGATGATTAAAAGGAGCTTGAGAAATAATGAAAGAAAATAGAGACACTGAAATTAGAGTATAAACAACTCCTTAAAGACCTTTTGTTTTATAGAATAGAGCACGGGGACAGAAGCTGGAGGGAAGTGGGGTCACTATATGAGAAATATCGTGGAATAGTTTCATGCTGATAGTAAAGATTCATTTGAGATGGAAAAGATGTTAGTGTAGAAAATATAGTAGATAACTGCAGAATGATATTTTTGATATAACATTTTATTAATAGAAATTATCTTACAATCCTGTTTTAAAATATGATCAATAATTAAAGACAAAATCAAGCATGGTAGTCTCTGTTATCTTCTTGTTTTGAATAAAATAAAGGGATGGGGAGAAATATCTGAGGAATAAAATGTTGTTCCTGAAACATAAATGTACTGCTGTGGTTAACAATTAACAATAAGTCTGCTCTGCTGCTGGAGAGAAGGTGCAAATGTGAACATAAAAAATTGTTACCGTAACTGTCTCTTTCTAGAAATCTTATAATCGTATTACTATGCCATAAGGTCATTTAATCTCTGCAGTCTCAAATTCTAAGTATTTGCAAACAAGAGTAGTTTAAATGCATCTCATACTGGAACTTTTGAAGAAATACACCCAATATGTGGAGTAAATATTTATGTTACCCAGGGTCATAACATGAGCCAAATTGACTTTTTCGTCAATTAAAGGTTTTACAACTATGCGGTTTTCTGTTTTTAATGAACTTTGTGTCTGAGACACATATAATTCACACGTACTAGAAGTACCTGTTGGAGGAGAAAAGATGGCATTAGGTCCATCACGATTTCATATTGCAAAGTTTCTTTTAATTTCACCAATTTTATCTTGATGGGTAGAAACTAATACTGAGCTCTCATTATATGCCCAAGCTCTATGCTCAGGGCTTTGAATGGATCTCCTCATTAGATCTTATTCAAGGAAGGAAAAAAAAAATTGAAGGTAAGATTATTTAAAGAAACAGCCTAGGCTTAGATTTCTAGTTTATAGGAGATTTGTAATTTGAACCCAAGAATCATTCTCTCCCTAAAATCTGAATATTCAATCTGTTTCTCATGAAGTAAATGATGGAAGGATATAACTGAGGAAATTTTAAATTATGCTTAAGAGAGAAAACAAGAAGTTGTCCCTTTAAGGGTAATTCCAATTATGTACTACAAAGAAACATGTAGGTAGGCAGGATTATTTGATCACCTTAGACATCATTTTACTACTCAGAGTAGAAGGCATTCTTTGCGTTAAGAGGGAGTGGAAAAGTACAATAGAAGATGGTGGGAGGAAAAAGTTTGGTTGAACCACCAGGAAAGCAAATATTGATGAACTAACTCTGTGAACCTGACTGGAGGCTGTACTGAGGGCAAAATTTTACACAGACTCTATCTGCCCGTATCACTAGTAACCACCTCACTTTTCATTTTTTCCCCTTGACCATCTGTCCATTTTTCAGTGCTATGTCCAAAGGCTTTATTTTAATAAATGTTTATTAAGAACCTACTATATGCTGGGCACTCTGCTAGACATTGGACACAGAAATATGATTATGACATATATTCTACTGACAAAAACACAACACCAACAACAAAAAGAACATTAACAAAACATAGGATTCAAGTGCAATGGTAAAGATATTAATTCAAGTGCAATAATTACAATTTGATCTTGTTTGGATGAGTGCAAATGGAATGGACCTCAGCACAAGGAAGTTCTTCTTAAACAAAATGAGAAAAATACAAGGGATCAGATAAATAAAAAATGTTTTTTTTTTTTTGTTTTTTTTTTTTTTTTTTTTTTTAAGAAAGCTGCGTTCTATAGCTACTTTATTTATTTATTTATTTTTGGCTGTGTTGGGTCTTCGGTTCATGCGAGGGCTTTCTCCAGTTGCGGCAAGCGGGGGCCACTCTTCATCGCGGTGCGGGGACCGCTCTTCATCGCGGTGCGGGGACCGCTCTTCATCGCGGTGCGCGGGCCTTTCACTATCGCGGCCCCTCCCGTTGCGGGGCACAGGCTCCAGACGCGCAGGCTCAGTAGTTGTGGCTCACGGGCCCAGCCACTCCGTGGCATGTGGGATCTTCCCAGACCAGGGCTCGAACCCGTGTCCCCTGCATTAGCAGGCAGATTCTCAACCACTGCGCCACCAGGGAAGCCCATAAAAAATGTTTTGATAACACAGATATTAAAGATTTCTGCTCAGAGAAGAACATCTTGGGCAAAGGTATACATAGAGTAGAATATAATAGGAGCACATAAGCCAACAACAACAACAACAACAAAAAAGAACCAAAACCAGATAGCTCAAAAGAAAATTGGCTGAAGGATGTAATGAGGCAGTATCCAGGGAGCAACTCAAATTCTAGTAAAACTATAAAGTGACTTTTAGTTTCATCTTTATCAGGGTAATTAAAAGATGAGACAATAACAAATATCACTTTGGAACAATCAGAAAGACAAAATTAGGAAGCTGTATAATGCAAATATTTACCTAGGATATACATGTAGAGGAACCCTTACACACTGCTCTTGTGAGAATGCAAGGTGCAACCATTCTGGATAGGAGGCAGTCACTGTGAATAATCAGCCAAATTAGGTACCAAGAAAAAGACATGATCTGGCAATTGTGTTCCTGGATGTTTATCTCAAAGAATTCTTAATCATGTGGGGGCCAGTGGGGATGTTCATTTCAATACTATTTCTGGTAATAGGAATTTGTCCAGTAATTTGGTGTCTATTGCTTAAAGAGTGAATAGGTAATATATATTAGATAAACACCCTCAAGTACCATGAACAATTAGAAACAACATAGCAAATGTACACATAGAAAAGAAGATACAACTTAAAAATGTACTATCAATTGAAAAAAGAACAGAAGGATATATGTAACCAAAACATTTACATAAGTTAAAGGTAACATTAAACATATTATTGACAGAATCATTGCCTGTGGTGGAGGGAAATCAGAGTGAGAAATTGGGATAAAGGAGAGTAAATAAATGAGTAAATCAGAATGATGTTTATGTTCCTTGAGGTGGGGAAATATTATCAAAACCCACTGTTTTTGACGTCCTTATAAATAAAGAGAAAATAAATTGAATGGGGTCATGTGATTTGGCAGGCATGGTTTGGGTTCTTTGTAAAATGCATTGCGTGATACTACATAATGTATCTAGGGTCTCAAAAATTTAAAACTATACCCATATATTAAGACATTATCAAAGAGAGAGAACATCTAGTCAGTTTGCAGGGTCACACATAATCACAAGGAAAATGAATCAGCTTCAGAACATAGTCATTCCTAGACCCTCAAACATTGACCAATATCTGCCACAATTATCTCAAATGCCCACAATTACTAACTTTCTTATAGTGATCTTTTTTCTTTAGATCTCATTTTCCTGGATTTTGTATTATATGAAAAATGTGGACAGGCATGCACTCTTTTTTTACAATAAATGTCAGTATTCAAAGGGACAAAATGCTGCACCAAAAGTTGAGATAGAGCCAGCTCAAAAAAGTGGAAATTAATTCAAGATTTCTGCTTGTAATAGGTTAAACATTTAGGAAAACTACTTTCAAATAGTAAAAATTATAAGTTCTACTATGAATCAAAGCCCATTGCGGCTGAATTGTAAGGTCATGGGTGATCCTGATCTGAGATCTCCAGGCATACCAAGTGCACATTAATGCAATGTTTTCTAATATTATAGTTATAGCAGAAATGAAAGCACATAGCTAGAATACTCCCAAGGCTTATATATTATGCAGGCAGCACAGAACAATGATTATAAATCTCCTCCCAGACATAGCAAAAACCGACCTTACAAATCTGCCTTTACTTTAGGTAGCAGAGGGGTTAAGGATATAAGAAATTTTCCTAGATAACTTCCCAATGTCTTGATAAATGATGTCATCCATCACTACTAATGTGGACTAAGGAATGGAATTAATTATTTTGCGATCATGATCTGGTACAGAGATCAAGGTCATGTTATTACATCAGCAGAACATTGACCAGTTGTGAATTAGTCTTGATGAAGCATCCAATTCTTAAATCTTGAGCTGGTAGTCACTGGAGGCCTATTAACAGTTATAGATTATAAGGCATTTTATACAATACCATTATTCACAGTTCCTACATACTACCACTGTGAATTATCGTAATGCACATGGCTTAGGAAACTAACCTCTAAAGAATCTTAAGCATCTGTGTGGAAGATTTAAGGAAATGATCTGTGTGATTATTTAGATATACTCGAGTATTTAGTATTTACAATCTTTATAATAATGCTTCTCTATATCTTGAAATACAACAGCATAGTCAGTCTATTCTCACCACTTTGTTTTTAAGTACAAACTTCAAATGATATCAGATAAAATATTTAAAATTTTATCAAATGTCAAATATTAGATAAAATTAAATTTCTTATTAATTTCCAATTATGCATGCAAAGTGACCTGGAGATGTCATTTTCTTTCATATGATCCAGTTATAAGACTTTGAGAACCTGAGCATTAAAAAAAAGCAGGCAAGACATTGGAATAAAATCTCCAAGGTGAATCGGGATTTCATGAAGTCAACCTAATATGACCTGACAATTCTAAAAGTTCTCTTTTTCTAACTCAAAAAAAATGATACCAATAAATATCCAATTATATCAATAAACTAGCAAAATATTGGTACTGTGAATTTAGTACCTAAACTGCATTTTTCTTAAAGACAAGGTTTATATCTCTTTTCTTAGACAAGGAATTACTAGCACATATAATTGTGCCTCATGTGTAGTAGCTCTTCAGTACTTGCTTAGCAAATAGATGATTAAATTAGAATATCTGGTTTTCAGGATCTCTTATATTTTATATTGAGTTTGGGATCTTTCCAAATTTTATTAGAGCAATATTCTTTCTTTATTATTTCAAATATATTACACCATAGAGCTCAGGACTGCGAAGAAATTATAAAATCTTTTGGAAAAGAATTATCATTTACATAAGTTGAAAATCATAAATTTTAAGTTGTGCTATATAAAATATTAATACATATTTCAAGTAAATTGAGCAATCCTCCATGTATGATTTATAATGTATGCTCATAAAGATTTATGCTTATATTGCTAAGAACACTTTTAATGCCTATTCTTAAGGGTCAGTATAAAATCAAGGAACATCATCAAATATATATATATGTATACACACATGTGCAACAATATGTATATTATAGGGAGACAGGGACACAGAGAGAGAGAGAAAGCGAGAAAATATTGTTTACTAATGCATGTTCTGAGGAGAGAGCTGAATTATCAGGAACTACATTACCAGTGTAATGAAATAAAAAAGTAAAACAAAATGTCTTTTAAATCATTAAATGTATAAAAAAGTTTAAAATATTGTGATGAATTAGTAGGCTAAAGTTTAAACAACAACAATAAACCATTATGTGACAATCTAGGAAAACTTGTCATTCAATTTTGGGAGACCAATAGAGAAAAATGAACACCATACAAAGTTCAGACTTGATTTATCTAAATTCCTTATTGAATCCAGGTGACCTCAAACTCTGCTGCCAGATGGAAAATTGAATCATTTCTCTAGGCTGTTAATATTGTGCAGCATCTTTATAGTCATACATAATGTCTGGCATGCCAGGAAACAGAGCCATATGGCCCAAATCAAGAAACAATACAGAAAATAGAAACAGATCCATGGGTTATCTAGATGTTGAAATTATAGTTGTAAAGAACTATAATCAATAAGCCCCTCCAAAGCAGACAAGATAGAAATTTTCACAAAAGAACTATCTGTAAAAAAGGATAAAAATTCTAGATTTGAGAAATGAAATAAGTCAATAATGTGTAATAGCAGCTTAGATACAGCAGAAGAAAGGGCTGTTGCAATAGAAGATAGCTTAATAGAAAGTATACAAGCTGAAGCTTGAAAAAAACAAAGAACAAAAAAAATAGAAAATAGCTTAAAAGATATATGAGGAATGAATCTAAGATTTGACTTATGTGTGATTGTATTCCCACAAGAAGAGGGGGAAAAAGTACTGGTATAAGTCATATGTGATATTTGAAAACAAATACTGGCTGTAATATTTTTGATAAAAAATATCACATTGAGTCACCAACTCAAGAACTCTATGATACCCAAGCAGTGTAAATGCAAATAAAACCACAAATAGATAAATAATACACAAGCACTTGAAAATTAAAAAGAAAACAAAAATCTTCAGATAGCAGAAAAAAATATTATCTATGTTATTCTTTGTATATGGGAGTCTTGTCCACATTTGATGTAATTTTACTCCTGACTAAATAGCTCAGCATAACTCATAAATATATGCACTTTGATACATGTTTAAAAATGGTCATAGAAGATTGTTACCATCAAACGGGAATTATTAACTTATTGTCCTTTGACAGTGAGTTGATTATCAAATTATGTTAAACTAGGATACAATACATAATAAAAATGCACAGAATAAAAATATATTGTAAAACTATATTGAGTGAAATGAGTCAAGACAGACAGAGAAAAAAGTTGCAAAGTGAGTAACTCTATTTATATAAAATTTATGTTTTGTGCATATGTGTGTGTTTGTGGGTGTATTGCATTTCAAAATAAAAGTTTTAAAATCTATCAAGTCCCATATTAGTTCTACGTTGCTGCCACAAACTTATTGACTTAAAACAACAGAAAAATATAATCTTACAGTTCTGTAGGTTCAAAATTTGACACAGGTGTTGCTGGGCTAAAATCCAGGTGTTAGCAGAGTTGTGTTTCATTCTGGAGGTTCTCAGAAAAAGTTCATTTTCTTGCCTTTTCTATCTTCTAGGGGCCTCCCACATTCGTTGGTTCGTGGCCCCCTTTCCTCCATCTTTAATGTCATCAATGGTGTTTCTTTCTGACCATTCTTCTTTAATCACATCTTCCTTTGATTGTTCTCTTCTGCCTCCGGCTTCTACTTTTAAGGATCCTTGTAGTTACATTAGTTTCACCTGGATAATCCAGGTTAACCTCCTTATGTTAAGATCTACTGATTAGCAAACTTAATTCCATCTGCAAACTAAATTCCTTCTTGCCACAAAAACTAACATATTCACAGATTCTGGGGATGAGAATAGGAACATCTTTGGGGAGCCGTTATTCTATCTACAACAACTCTAAACAACTTCCCATAGTACTTAAAGAGACAATGTTATTTCTGGTATATAATGATGTTGTCCAGACTCATGGTCAATAAGGAAGCCTTTTGATTTTTTTCCCCAAGTCTGAAGAAGTATTTGTTACTAATGAAATGATGTGTCATAGCAGAATGAGGTTAATTTCCCCCACTTTTTTCTTGACTCTTCTTAACTCTATGAAAACTAACAAAATTTTACAAATTTTATTTTTTTTGAAAAATAAATTTTAAAACATTATTTCTCACAAGATAATAGTGTTTAACCCACATATCTTCACAACTTTTTCCAAGATATGACAACTTCCTTTTTGTTTGTGTTCTTTTAGTGTATTAAATTAAAAGTTTTCATGCAATATATTTTTATAAATATGATTTTACAACACACAATACTCTTCTTTTGGCATCTAATAAGTCAAATTTTTTAGTAAATTGATCCTGACTTGAGGTTTGTACAGAATAATTTTAATTTACTTGGAAGAACAATATTTTTTAAAGTTTTTGGTATATTAATTGTTTATATTTCAATTATCTTCCTAAATACAAGTAGGTATCAGAAAAGTATTAAAGCAGTTTTCAGGGTTCTACCTAGAAATTCATGTTGCCTATCAGATATTTCACATATTTGAAATCTATAAAATATTTACAAATTATTCTATAGTTCATAATCATTACTAATTTATATAGAATTGCTCCTGAATTAATTTAAATTTGATATATTATGTTTTATTTTTCTATTGTCAGATATATTTATCTCTCAGAATATACTTCTCTGCAATTATTCCTTTTTCTCTCAAGCCTTTTAATTTTTATTTCCACCTCCCATCCTATGTGTCATAACCCCTCTATTTTTCTTTAATTATTGTATGTATATGGAGTTTTCTGCTTTTGGTCAACCCTTCTTTACTCTTTTATAATCAATAAAATACTACAGCTCATGGCTAGAGCCCCCTGATGCTCATCACAGTAAAATTGTACAAATGACCTCAAACAGCTCATTTTAGATGAGCATCCCAAATTTCTGATGTTTATGCAAATTTTAGCCTAATTATCTGGAAGTTTTTAGAACAATGACCCCAGGCTTATGAGTCTTCTCCATAAACATCTTCCTGCACTAATAGGCTCTAGAAGCCCTCTTTCTTCTCTCCTCCCATGTAAATGGAAATTGCTGAACTTATATGCACTTTAATGTTATTAAAAACCAAAACCAGTGGGGAGTCTTAGCAGAGACTGATGAAATATTTCCAAACTGTTGAATAATGGAGAATGTCTAGGACATCATCACCTCCATGTAGCATTTAATAGAGAAGTTACCTGAGGAGAAATCACTCATTGGCTTCAAGAGGTAGTATGTGTCCTTTATCTGACCCTTAAGAGATTCATAGAATAAGAGTCAGTTCTGAGCATCATTTCAGGGAAGTTGATTATCTGGAATTTGCCTCTATAGTTCAAGAAAACAGTTATTAATAGAATATTTTAAAAATAAATATGAACATAATTAGAATATATATGTCTATAGTTTCAAAAATCAAATTTAATTTGAGAGGTTTTGTGCTTCTCAATTTAAAAAGAAATTAAATATATTTTACTATGTTTTTGAATAGTCCACAATTATTTATGCTAAAGTATACTTGTGATGTATGCATCCTTTTGTGAAGTAGAATATTTGAAAAAGAAATATCACTAAAGCCTCACAATTGCAAATAAGAATGCAATTTCCCTAAAGGATTCTAAATTTTATTATTAATGTAGTCCTGCACATCTTTTATCATGTTGCAAATAAGATTTTATATATTTATTATTTTTTTATCTCAGCCCTAGGCAAATTCAGTTAGAAATATAGACGTGAGTTTTAAAATTTACTTAGGATTTTATTAAAGAAAAACCAAAGGCTGAAATTATTGGCTATAGTGGACATACTTTACTGGTTTACTGTTGTTTTGGAACAAAAATAGAAAACAAAACAAAAACAAATGAAGTTTGACTTTGAATACCACCTATTAAAATTAGTTAAGTTTATCAAACCTTCGAGTTGGATGACGCACCAATAACATACTAAATGATCACTACCAAAACAAAGTCTCTTGTTCTCTGAATTTGAGAAGCATATAAATATCAATTAAATGTGAAAAAAAGGGTCCACTTTTACTGTCAGATTATTCTTTGCCGTGTCAAAATATAACAACCAATCATCTTGATTCCATCTTCATTGAATCCAAACTTTATGAATTAGCATAAAACTTTGCAGTTTTCATAAAGTTGTTTCTCTAACAGTAGATATTTAAAAACCCTCTGTGGAAGTATAAGTTGGAAATTGCCTGTTCAAAGAAATTTATGATTTTATTACAGCTGCATATTGACTATTCCTCTAGTAACCTGCAGGCAGAAAGTAACAGTTTATTTATTCAAACTGCAAATGAAATTGAGCAAGAAAAGCAATTAGCAAGCAACAAAAATATAATGGAAAAGCACGATAAAAGCAGTTCAGAATTTATGTGGGTTGTCAGATTGTTAGAAAGATAACACTTTAATTTTTAAAAGGTAGAAAACTATATACATTTTTTTCTTCAACAAACTGCCTAAACATAGATATAAATTTTTCAAACAAAGGCAATACTGAGAAACACCGGTATCATTTCCTAACTTTTCCAATAATTTAAAATTCTTCTAAATATAATTTTAAGTATTCTGTTTAAAATAGAAACTATATAGTAAATGATATGTTTATTTCTTTGATTAGAGACACAGGGAATGTTTGACTATTCTGCTTTTTGAAACGTCAGTGATGGATTTTTTGCAACTGACAGATCTCACTAACATTTCACAAACCACCAAGATAATACATATATTTAGACAAAAAACTACAAAAATTACATCTATATTAATGGCAGTTTACAAGTTAATAGTGGTGCTATTTTCTGCGTTGCACTTATTTTGTGACATGAAAACATTTCTGAATCTGCCAGAAAACAGGTCATATATTATTGAACATATAATTCTTCTTAAAGTAATATTAGTCACTGAACTATCAACACAAACACATTTAGTTGAAAAAATACAAATAGTTTGCTTAAAGCTTAATGTTGAGTATATTATTTACTGGATGCATACATTTACAACAAAGAAAACTTAAAGATTCTCTTAAAGACTTCCCAGATTACAGGAAAGACCAATTTACAACACAGCTAGATTAGTTTATTAAAGGCTATTTTATCTTATTTCTGTTTTCCTCAAAAATTTTAATGACATTAGAAATTCCAAAGAAAGTCTTCAGGAAAATGTCAAAATGTCTTGGCATGGGAGTCAGGTAACTTGACAATCTCCTAGTCTCAGTTTTTTCCAAAACATACTGTGTGTTACAGCCCTATTGGAAACTCAAACTTTGCTCAGATCTGTGTGAATTCTTTTTAAGATTTACCATATGCCTCACACTTAGGCATTTTTGTTCTTGATATTTTCTTTCCTCAGAAGTTCTATGTTTTGATTACCTACTACCGGAACATCATATAAGAATTGGCCTAGATCCCAAACTTCTGTGAAATTTTTTAGCTACTCTAGGACTCACAAATAGCTTCTCCACTTATTCAATGAGCAAATTGTTACATATATTTTCTTACATCATTGAAATAAAATAAATAAAATGAGATCTCTACCTGTACATGAGCACAGGCTAGTAGAAGTTGGTGAGAGAGGAGAGTCAGATGTGTAAAGCATAATTAAAATGTATTAATACAGGTAATGTAATAGAAGTGTGAGCAAAATACTTTAGGATCACTTAAGAGAGAATATCTAATTGCATATGGGTGAATATGGGGACATTTGAAAATGGTTCAATGCCTGCTCATTTACCAGAAAACTTTCAAATTATCTGCTCCTCAATAGACTCTCCAGCTGAAATCATTTCTTTCCCTGTGCATTCACAGGGCATAAAACATGTTTGTTGAATGAATCACAATGCGTATCAGTTAACAAATTACAACACAATTTCTATACTTCTATCACCAGAAATGTGAAACTGTCCAAACATTTCTGCATTTGTGAAGTCTTTTATGCCCATCATTTGCTTCTGTCCCACGCTCTTTAGAAATCAGAACAAGCTTTAAAGGAAAAAAGAGTAGAATGTGGTACTCAGTTCATTGTCTGTCTCTTTTCACTGCAACTCTAGCTTAACTCTCCTTTATGGATCCTTGCTATGGGTAATGGATCTGAAAATGGCCTGAAGGAAAAAGTAACTGCAGGATTTTGGTTCATTTGTTTGAGTGATTTCCCAACCCTTTCTCCAAGATTTTATCCCCTCAAGTCATCTTTCTCATCAATTCTCCAGTGTCATGTGGTTGTTGCTTCTTTTTTCTTCATCTCTTCATTTCTTTTTTTTTAAATTGAAGTATAGTTGACTTACAATATTATATTAGTTTCAGCTGTACAACCTAGTGATTCTATATTTTTATAGATTGTATTCCATAGAAAAGTATTATAAAATACCAGCTACAGTCCCTGTGCTGTACATTACATCCTGGTAACTTATTTATTTAATACCTAGCATTCTGTACCTCTTAATCCCCTTCCCCTATCTTGCCCCTCTCCCCACACCTCTCCCCTCTGGTAACCATTAGTTTGTTCTCTGTATCTGTGAGTCTGTTTCTGTTTTGTTATATTCCTTCATCTGTCTTATTTTTTAGATTCCACGTATAAGTGAAAGCATACAGTATTTGTCTTTCTTTGTCTGACTTAGTTCACTAAGCATAATACCTTCCAGGTCCATCCATGTTGTCACAAATGGCAAAATTTCATTCTTTTTATAGCTAGTATTCTTTTATATATATATATTTACATATATATATATCTCATATCCTCTTTATTTGTTCATCTGTTAATGGACACTGAGGTTGCTTCCATATCTTGGCTATTATAAGAAGTGCTGCAATGAACATTGGGATACATATATCTTTTCAAATTATTGTCTTAATTTTGTTCAGATCTATACCCAGAAGTGGAATTTTTGGACCATATGGTAGTTCTATTACTAATATCTATTACTAATATTCCAAACTGTTTTCCTATTTCTTATTTTAAATTTTTATTATTTTTATTTCTTAGTAGGAATGCATTGGTCTGATTTTAACTACTCCATCAGAAATGGAATAGGAAGTCCAAAAGAGCTTTGACTTTGGAGTCAGACAGATAAGGATTCATGTTCTATTATACTCCTTACTGGGAAAGTAACTTAATTTTTTTACAGATTAATATCCTTCATCTGTAATGTGCCAAATGTAATTTAAAATTAAACATGTGGTTCAGTAAAAAAAATTCCAAATAAATATCAAATTTTCTTTAGAGTAAAATATTGAATAAAATGCATAAAATACCATCAAATAATAGTTTAAAATTTTGCATTTAAATAGGAGACAACTTTCAGGTAAGGAAATTGTATAAAATAATCCATTCTATGCACAATGCAACAAAATGGACAAGTAATTTCTTAAAAAATACAACTTTTATAAATGCAAGTAGCTCCAAGTATCAAATGTTTGGACTAAAGGAGTAATGTAGAATTTTTTTTTCCTAACACCATGCTGCTATTTTCCAAATGGCAGATGAAGTACTACTACTAATAATAATAATTCAGGGAAAAGATATGAATTAAGTATAGCAGTCAAATTCCATTACTCTTCAACTTCTCTGAAAATGATCTGTATTCTTATCAGTATTACTATCTTATTGAAACACTATTCACTTTTCACTGAAAATATAACCATGCTTGACTTTCATATTATTGTTTTTTTTGACTTTCATATTATTTTGATGAGAAATGAATACTAACAATATTATAATATGCCATGAAAAATCTCTTAACACATGTATGTGCATGAATCTGCTTTCTACTTTAACTAAAATGAATTTGACAAAAGCATTGTTGGATAAGACATGATTTGATCTATTTCTGTTTATATAATAATGTCACCACTCACATGACACATACAAACATTGATATATAGCTATAAAAAGACTAATAAAAGAGACATTTGTTTTCTTTAAATTTGGGATAGAAATGTAGCATATTCTGAATCATTTCTATTTTGAATAAACATTATATAAGTTTGGCACTCTTTCACGGTGCTGACAAAGGAAATGTAATCGTTTAAATAATCGTACAATAAATAAGTAAATTAGAGAAAGAATTTAATTCATTGAAAGCTCTTGATTTTATTGAGTACTTATGAGTATTAAGTCTAAAATTTAATTTAATGTTCTTTTTCACAGTAATAGAACTAATAACAGAACATTTTATACCATCAATAAAAATCAATTTTATTAAGTGGAAATAAAGATATTTTACACTATAATATTGACGAGGCAATTCTGAAAATGGCTTGTTTTTTATTTTTTTTCTTTATGTGTAAAAAAACATCAGAGCATGGGATTTATGACATTAAGGCACTTTCTATTAATTCATTTGAGTAGTCAAATGATAATTCTTTTCATCTATATTTGTATCTATGTACCACTACATCCCTCTTATAAATGTTTTAAATTGCATCATTTTAAATATGACTGCCCTTCATATAGTTCATAAATTCATCTATAATTGCCACATTCAAAAGTGAAGGGAGGCCACTCTATGCCATCTCATTTTCTCTGACTTCAGATTTGAACCTTTTCCATTTTTATGTGCGATTTCCCAGAGCCATCTCCAAGTACCATTATTAAGCTAAGTTGTTTTTCTAGTTAGTTTACTTACTTGTTTATTTATAGGTAAAGGAGTTACACCTCAAATGGATGCAATTCTGAGAGGCTGAACTTGAACTCAAGAGTGCCATCTCATCACTGATCACCTGACATGTTGCTTAGCATATTCTGAGTTTTTCTTTACTTTCATGGAGGGATTACTTGTGGGAATTTTTTATCTTTATAATGACATAAATTATGATATAATTAGCTCTTTTTATGAGATATTGTGGTCCTTTCTCAGCTATGTCACTAGTGAGGAAAAACTAAAGGAATGAATATGACATAATCCTTTCTGAAATTTTCTTCTTTTATATTCATAATTCCTCAACTTCTAATTGTCCTCTAAGTTCAGGCCAATCTATAGCACAGGCTGATTCATGCATTTCTCCTCAGTTTGAGGAGAGCTACTATTCTAATGTCATAGAATTTCTAGTATCTGAAATGTCTCTCAAGTTTACATTTTAATTTTAACTGCAAATTTAATCAATAGTCATTCTGTAGTTCTAGCTGTTCATGATCCCAAATATAACAAACATTGCACGTGTACAGTAATCCTTTCTGCAAGAGATTCTTATCAGTACAATTAATATTATTCCTGTCCTACCGTAGTTTTGGTGAGGGTTCATTAGATTTACTGTTTTGATGAGAAAATAAAACCCTTCAGAGTATGTAGTACCCAAGAGGTTCTTTCTGCCACTCCTTCTGCCATTTCCTTACCTGCACCAGGGTTCTATTTAAATCAATTTATATATGCTAACATAAGCTCTACAGCAGCAAGACATTCATACTGCTCAGAGCCACATCTCCAGGACCTAGAAGAGTGCCTATTTATAGCAGAAACTTAAGTAGTTGTTGCTAATGAATAATTGTAGCACTTGTGAATTGATAATTAATTCTTTATGACAAATCTTCCATTGATATTTAAGAGAAGATATTTTGTCTAGCACTTCAAATAACATGAAATGATTATTCACCTTCTTTACAGCTGGAATACCAAGTAACAAGGAAGAAATTAGTCACCAAAGTCAACTTTAGTGCATGAAATGCTTGGCTTGTGTGTATTTAGTTTTAGAGACCAGTGGAGTACATTTGGGTTTTCTGGTACCAAACTATATTAATTCCAAACATTGTAACGGGTCATTTAGCTTATTTCATTACACAAAAAAATTGAGCCTGTGGAGTTTTCAATTAGCTCAAGTCTCTTTCTGTAATGTGTTGGTTTGAAAACATATCAAGCAACATCTGCTGGAAAGTTTTCTCCAAACCATTTTAGACTTTTTAGAATTCCAAGGTCACTTTTTTGAACAGTACTAAGAAAGCAAGTTGGATAACATAAAGTAAAGAGATTTCAGCGTTTCCTTTGATTTTTGTGGTTTTGAGAAAGAAAAAGGGAATGGGTCAAAGGAAAGAAGAAATGTCATCTTGAGGTGACTCTGGTTTTTAAAATGAGATAAAACTAGCCATCTCCCAAGTGACACGGTCTCTTTATACTAAAATATGATCCAAGCAGCTGAGGTCAGAGAAGAGCTTAAGAAGGCAACAGACATGAGCTTTTTCTGGTCTTGCAGGTGCTACCAGATTAGGTAAGGCCACAGCACCTGAGCTTTCAGTAGTAATTTAGACTAAAATTTTAAAAAATTAAGAGATCGTGTGCATGTGTGTGCGTTTAGTATCTCTTGCACAATATTCCAGTCTGTTGCAATGTCACAGAAGTATGTCCCTACTTCTAAGAGGGTTAACCCTATTATTCATACTGATATATTCTCTAAACCGTTGCTCCTTTAGGCAGAAAAAAAAAATGCCCACTTAACTAATTCTGTCACCGTACTTTCACGATAACTTCCTTGTTTTCTTTTGTATTCACCTAGCTTATATTAGGTTTTATTTCATTCCCTTTCTTAGGTTTCACAAATTTTTCTACTCTTATTCATGCCTTCATCCTATTATTTTCTTTTCCCTTTCTTCCTTTTTTCCTGTCCATTTTATTTTCCCCTCTTTTCAACTTTCTTCCATTTTTCCCAGATTTTATAATATTCATTTTCAAAAATTTCCACTTTGTTATTTTTTATCTCTTGCCCTTCTAAGACACTCAGGAGTACCAGTTAAATAGAAGCAGAACATATTATGTACATTCTCTAGAGGAGAAGCAAACTGTTGAATAAGGAAGTGGTTGAATTTAGCAGTGAAATTATGAGGGATGCAAAAATAATGAGGTAGGCAAACACTGAATCGTCTCCTTTCCCAAGCATCTTTGCATCCCTGCCTTTCAAGCCCAGCAAAATCTTGCATTCTTTTAACTTGCCAAATGTCACTTGGTAACTGATTACCAATCTGAGGCCATAGGTATATATATATATATATATATATATATATATATATATATATATACATACACACATTATATAAAATCTTTCATCCTAAGAATCTGGTAAACTGTATATTAATGAAGGAGTATTTATTGCTTTTGTTTTCTGTACAGACAAATTTTGTTCTTCAAATTACCAAAATAGAACTTGAACTGGATGGACACTTACTTCTTTAGAATATAATTTCACTTTTTCAAATGACCTTTGCAAAACAACTCTTCAAGAAAACTGTTTATCCTTTGACCTCTACCTTTCTTTGTAATCACTAACTTCCTTCATGCATCAATAATATTTATTCCTTTGTAAACACTTTTGAATACCTCTTTTTTTCTTCCAGTTTTATTAAGATATAATTGACATACAGCACTTTATATGTTTAAGGTGTACAGCATAATGATTCTTGAATGGTCTTTCTTTTTGCTTTCTCCTTTACATTCACCTAAAGAAGAAACAAAAACAGCAGCTGTGGTTAGACCCAATTATCCACTTACTCTACATACCTGCATCCATGGGGCTGAATTCATCTGGAAAAAACCTGTAGCTTTGATGATTGGATATACTTTAATGTTCTGAGCACAACTTCCAAAATAAACATAAAATTGACTTGAAATTCTATCACATTTTCTGAGTTTGTTGGCTCTCCCACTCACCAAAAGTATGTTCTTCTCTCCTCAAATATCCATTAACTCTCTATATTCTCCTGCTCCTCAACAAAAATGTCACCCCTCCTTAGACCCCTTCTTCCTCCATCAATTAAAGTAGGTTCCTCGCCACCTGCTGCAGAGTCATAATAAATTTACATTTTAGACCAGAAATGAAGAGTCTGATATTATCTCACTCATCTATTTGCTTAATTGTAATTGCCTGTCTTCTTGTCAGGTTTTTGGCATGCAGTGTGTGTGTGTGTAATCTCTTTCAAGCCTCAGAATAACCATATGATCTTGAATTTATTATCCCTATTTTCCAGGTGAAGAAAAGGAACTATAAGATCAGAGATAGAATTTAAACCTAGCACTGACTTTATAACATTTTAGTGTACTGTAATATTTCTTCCCAGATAACCCACTAATGAATTGCAGTGCCCTAAAGTTTCTACATTAAGTAATACTAAAATATACAGCTTATACTATTAGGTAATTTTACCATCAAGTAAAATTATTAAGAAGCAGTTAGTACATTACAGAGACATTATTTCTCTTTAAGGTATAAAAAATAAGCTAAACACAAAATGTCCTTGAAAAGTTCTCACAGTCTCACAAAGCTAATTCAAAATATAATAGCCCCTCTGCAGAATGTTAACAAAAAAATATTGAGAAAAAATTATATGTGGATACTTAAGGAGAGAGAACAGACTAAAAAGAAAGGGCCTAATCTTAACTTTGAGTAGCTTCAACATTTAGTAAGACAATAGATGAATGAATTATGAAATAATCATCAGTACATGATAGTTATTCTTATTTTTATGTTCTGTAGAGAAATCAAGTACAAAGATCAATAGTATCTTTAAACTGTAGTTACATACCTGATCAATTTTAGTAATGTTTCCAAAGATATTTTTCCTTTAGCAAATTCACTAAAATTAAAAAGTCATTCTATAATGCATTGCCTAAACATATGCTATCAAAATATAGTTACAAGGCTGAGAGAAGTGTTTCAGTATTATTCAAGAATGGTTCAAAATCTATGTTAAAAAAAGACCTTTATTCTAATACATTAAAATAGAGAAATACCTTGTATGTATGTACAACTCAGGAACTCAGTAATTCCTCCATTCAAAAAGCAGTGGCATTAAATTTCTTTTTGATTAGAAATGAAAAAGGGGAAGTTACAACTGACACCACAGAAATACAAAAGATCATAAAAGACTACTACAAACCACTATGCCAATAAAATGGTTAACACCAAAGAAATGGACAGATTCTTAGAAAGGTATAACCTTCTAAGACTGAGCCAGGAAGAAATAGAAAATATGAACAGACCATTCATAAGTACTGAAATTGAAACAGTGATTAAAAAACTTCCAACAAACAAAAGTCCAGCACCAGATGGCTTCACAGGCAAATTCTGTGAAGAGAAGAGTTAAAACCTATCCTTCTGAAACTCTTCCAAAAAACTGCAGAGGAAGGAATACCCCCAAGCTCATTCTATGAGACCACCATCACCCTGATACCAAAACTAGACAAAGACACCACAAAAAAAGAAAATTACCAGTATCAGTATCAGGCCAGTATCACTGATGAACATAGATGCAAAAAATACTCAGCAAGATATTAGCAAACTGAATCTAACAATACATTAAAAGGATCATCCAGCATAATCAAGTGGGATTTATCCCAAGAATACAAGGACTCTTCACTATCCACAAATCAATTAGTGTGATACAACACATTAACAAACTGAAGAATTAAAACCACATGATCATCACAATTGATGCAGAAAAATCTTTTGACAAAATTATGATAAGAGCTCTCCAGAAAGTGGGAAAAGAGGAAACTTACCTCAACGTAATAAAGGTCATATAGGATAAATCCACAGCTAACATCATTCTCAACAGTGAAAAGTTGAAACATTCCCTCTAAGATCAGGAACAAGGTAAGGATGTCCACTATCACCACTTTTATTTAACATTGTTTTGGAAGGTCTAGCAACGGCAATCACAGAAGAAAAAGAAATAAAAGTAATCTAAACTGGAAAAGAAGTAAAGCTGTCACTGTTTGCAGATGACATGATACTATACATAGAATATCCTGAAGAGGTTACCAGAAAACTATTATACTAGAGCTCATCAATGAATTTGGTAAAGTTGTAGGATACAACATTAATATACAGAAATCTCTTGCATTCCTACACACTAACAACAAAAGATCAGAAAGAGAAATCAAGGAAAAAATCCCATTTACCACTGCACTGAAGAGAATAAAATACCTAGGAATAAACCTACCTAAGGAGACAAAAGACCTCTACTCTGATAACTATAAGATACTGATGAAAGAAATCGGAGAGGACACAAACAGATGGAAGGATATACTATGTTCTTGGACTGGAAGAATCAATTTTGTCAAAATGAATATACTACCCCAGGCAATCTACAGAGTCAACACAATCCCTATCAAACTATCAATGGCATTTTCACAGAACTAGAACAAAAAATTCTAAAATTTATATGGAAACACAAAAGACCTTGAATAGACAAAGCAATCCTGAGAAAGAAAAACAGAGCTGGAGGAATCAGGCTCCCTGACTTCAGAATATCCTACAAAGCTACAGTAATCAAAACAGTATGGTACTGGCACTAAAACAGAAATATAGATCAATGGAACAGGATAGATAGTCCAGAAATAAACTCATGTACCTATGGTCAACTAATCTATGACAAAGGAGGTAAGAATATACAATGGAGAGAAGACAGTCTCTTCAATAGTGGTGTTGGGAAAACGGGACAGCCACATGTAAAAAAATGAAATTAGAACACTCCCTAACACCATACACAAAAATAAACTCAAAATGGATCAACGACCTAAATGTAAGGCCAGACACTATAAAACTTGGAGAGGAAAACATAGGCAGAACACTCTTTGACATAAATTGCAGAAATATCCTTTTTAATCTACCTCATAGACTAATGAAAATAAAAACAAAAATAAACAAATGGGACCTAATTAAACTTAAAAGCTTCTGCACAGCAAAGGAAACCATAAACAAATGGAGAAAATATTTGCAGATGAAGTGACTGACAACGGATTCATTTCTAAAATATACAAACAGCTCATGCAGCTCTACGTCAAAAAAACAAACAACTCAATTAAAAAATAGGCAGAAGATCTAAATAGACATTTCTCCAAAGAAGACATACAGATGGCCAAAAGCACATAAAAAGATGCTCAACATCACTAATTATCAGTGAAATGCAAATCAAAACTACAACAAAGTATCACCTCACACTGGTCAGAACGACCATCACCAAAATGTCTACAAACAGGAATTCCAGGCTTGGATCTCTTCCCTCCTCTGTCACTAAGCTGCCCCAGAGCCCAATGGGAGGGTGACCTCACTGAAGCTGGTAGCTCTGGAGGGACCCCACTGGCTGAAGCTGCAACCTGCAACCATCCTTGGGACCGCAGGCCAGTTGTTTCAACAAGTAACTTAAAGATAAATTGGAAAAACAAGGAGGTTTGTGCCTGAGATCATGTTGATGTGAAACCAGGGATGGTCACCATGAGCCAGTTCCCTGAAACCTGGACCTTAAAGGCCACCTTTATTCATACAAAGAAAGGATTTTTCCATTTGGAGGTCAACATGTCAGAGTACATTTCCTGAAGTTGGAGCCGGTTCCAGGGAGGTTGACCACTGTATATCTCTCCAAGTACAGCTGTAAAGCATCTCTGTCAAACACCAGTCTATAGATGAGGAAATAGACACTGAGGCACAGAGAGGTTAAGTTTCTTGCTCAAAGTCACATAGACACCGTGTGGCTGACAGGGTCTTAGTGCTCTGGCCGGCTGTCAGGCCTGAGTCTCTGAGGTGGGAGAGCCAACTTAAGGACATTGGACCACCAGAGACCTCCAGGCCCCAAGTAATATCAATCAGCGAGAGCTCACCCAGAGATCTCCATCTCAAAGCTAACACCCAACTTCACTCAACGACCAGCAAGCTACAGTGCTGGACACCCCATGCAAAACAACTAGCAAGACAGGAACACAACCCCACTCATTAGCAGAGAGGCTGCCTAAAATTATAAGTTCACAGACAACCGAAAACATATCACTGGACGCAGTCCTGCCCACCAGAAAGATATGATCCAACCTCATCCACCAGAACACAGGCACCAGTCCCCTCCACCAGGAAGCCTAAACAACCCACTGAACCAACCTTAGTCACTGGGGACAGACACCAAAAACAACGGGAACTACAAACCTGCAGCCTGTGAAAAGGAGACCCCACACAGTCAGTTAAGCAAAATGAGAAGACAGAGAAATACATAGCAGATGAAGGAGCAAAGTAAAAACCCACCAGACCAAACAAATGAAGAGGAAATAGGCAGTCTACCTGAAAAAGAATTCAGAGTAATGATAGCAAAGATGCTACAAAATCTTGGAAATAGAATGAAGAAAATAAAAGAAACGTTTAACAAGGACCTAGAAGAAATAAAGAGCAAACAAACAATGATGAACAACACAATAAATGAAATTAAAAATTCTCTAGAAGGAATCAATTGCAGAATAACTGGGGCAGAAGAACGGATAAGTGGCCTGGAAAAAAAAATAGTGGAAATAACTACCACAGAGCAGAATAAAGAAAAAAGAATGAGAAGGATTGAGGACAGTCTCAGAGACCTCTGGGACAACATTAAATGCACCAATATTTGAATTATAGGGGTCCCACAAGAAGAGAAAAAGAAAAGAACTGAGAAAATATTTGAAGAGATTCTAGCTGAAAACTTCCCTAATATGGGAAAGGAAATAGTCAATCAAGTCCAGGAAGTGCAGAGAGTCCCATACAGGATAAATCCAAGGAGAAACACGCCAAGAGACATATTAATCAAACTATCAAAAACTAAATTCAAAGAAAAAATATTAAAAGCAGCAAGGGAAAGGCAACAAATAACATACAAGGGAATCCTCATAAGGTTAATAGCTGATCTTTCAGCAAAAACTCTGCAAGCCATAAGGCAGTGACAGGACATATTTAAAGTGATAAAAGGGAAAAACCTACAACCAAGATTACTCTCCTGAGCAAGGATCTCATTCACATTTGACGGAGAAATTAAAACCTTTACAGACAAGCAAAAGCGAAGAGAATTCAGCACCACTAAACCAGCTTTACAACAAATGCTAAAGGAACTTCTCTAGGCAGGAAACAAAAGTGAAGGAAAAGACCTACAATAACAAACCCAGAACAATTAAGAAAATGGTAATAGGAACATACATATTGATAATTACCTTAAATGTAAATGTTTTAAATGGTCCAACCAAAAGACACAGAGTGGCTGGATACAAAAACAGGACCATATATATGCTGTCTACAAGAGACCCACTTCACACCTAGGGACACATACAGGCTGAAAGTGAGGGGATGGAAAAAGATATTCCATGCAAATGGAAATCAAAAGAAAGCTGGAGTAGCAATTCTCATATCAGACAAAATAGACTTGAAAATAAAGACTATTACAAGAGACAAAGAAGGACACTACATAATGATCAAGGGATCAATCCAAGAAGAAGATATAACAATTGTAAAATTTATGCATCCAACATAGGAGCACCTTAATACATAAGGCAAATGCTAACAGCCATAAAAGAGGAAATCGACAGTAACACAACAATAGTAGGGGACTTTAATACCCCACTTTCACGAATGTACTGATCAACCAAAATGAAAATTAAGGAAACACAAGCTTTAAATGATACATTAAACAAGATGGACTTAATTGGTATTTATAGGACATTCCATCCAAAAACAATGGAATATCCTTTCTTTTCAAGTGCTCATGGAACATTCTCCAGGATAGATCATATCTTTGATTACAAGTAAAGCCTTGGTAAATTTAAGAAAATTGAAATAGTATCAAGTATCTTTTCTGACCACAACGCTATGAGACTAGATATCAATTACAGGAAAAATACTGTAAAAAATGCAAACACATGAAGGCTAAACAATACACTACTAAATAACCAAGAGATCACTGAAGAAATCAAAGAGGAAATCAAAAAATACCTAGAAACAAGTGACAATGAAAACATGACAACCCAAAACCTATGGGATGCAGCAAAAGCCGTTTCAAGAGGGAAGTTTATAGCAATACAATCCTAACTCAAGAAACAAGAAAAATCTCAAATAAACAACCTAAACTTACACCTAAAGCAATTAGAGAAAGAAGAACAAAAAACCCCAAAGTTAGCAGAAGGAAAAAAATCATAAAGATCAGATTAGAAATAAATGAAAAATAAATGAAAGAAATGATAAAAAAGATCAAGAAAACTAAAAGTTTGTTTTTTGAGAAGAAAAACAAAATTGATAAACCATTAGCCAGATTCATCAGTAAAAAAAGGGAAAACTCAAATCAACAGAGCTAGAAATGAAAAAGGAGAAGTAACAACTGACACTGCAGAAATACAAAGGATCATGAGAGATTACTATAAGCAACTATATGCCAATAAAATAGACAACCTGGAAGAAATGGACAAATTCTTAGAAAAACACAACCTTCTGACACTGAAACAGGAAGAAATAGAAAATATAAACAGACCAATCACAAGCACTGAAATTGAAACTGTGACTAAATATCTTCCAACAAACAAAAGCCCAGGGCCAGATGGCTTCATAGGTGAATTCTATCAAATATTTAGAGAGGAACTAACACCTATCCTTCTCAAACTCTTCCAAATATAGCAGAGGGAGAAACACTCCCAAACTCATTCTATGAGGCCACCTTCAAGCTGATACCAAAACAAGACAAAGATGTCACAAAAAAAGAAAACTATAGGCCAATATCACTGATGCACATAGATGCAAAAATCCTCAACAAAATACTAGCAAACAGAATCCAACAGCATGTTAAAAGTATCATACACCATGATCAAGTGGGGTTTATCCCAGGAATGCAAGGATTCTTTAATATACTCAAATCAATCAATGTGATACACAATATTAACAAATTGAAGGATAAAAACCATATGATCATCTCAACAGATGCAGAAAAAGCTTTTGACAAAATTCAACACCATTTATGATAAAAACCCTCCAGAAAGTAGGCATAGAGGGAACTTACCTCAACATAATAAAGGCCAAATATGACAAACCCACAGTCAACATCCTTCTCAATGGTAAAAAACTAAAATCATTTCCACTAAGATCAGGAACAGGACAAGGTTTCCCCCTCTCACCACTGTTATTCAACATAGTTTTGGAAGTTTTAGCCACAACAATCAGAGATAAAAAAGAAATAAAAGGAATCCAAATCAGAAAAGAAGAAGATAATCTGTCACTGTTTTCAGATGACATGATACTATACATAGAGAATCCTGAAGATGCTACCAGAAAACTACTAGAATTAATCAATGAATTTGATAAAGTAGCAGGGTACAAAATTAATGCACAGAAATCTCTTGCATTCCTATACACTAATGATGAGAAATATGAAAGAGAAATTAAGGACACATTGCCATTTACCACTGCAACAAAAAGATTAAAATACCTAGGAATATACCTACCTAAGGAGCCAAAGACCTGTATGCAGAAAACTATAAGACACTGATGAAAGAAATTAAAGATGATACAAACAGATGGAGGGATATACCATGTTCTTGGATTGGAAGAATCAACATTGTGAAAATGACTATACTACCCAAAGCAATCTACAGATTCAATGCAATCCCTATCAAACTACCAATGGCATTTTTCACAGAACTAGAACAAAAAGTTCACAATTTGTATGGAAACACAAAAGACCCCAAATAGCCAAAGCATTCTTGAGAAAGAAAAACGGAGCTGGAAGAATCAGGCCCCCTGACTTCAGACTATAGTACAAAGCTATAATAATCAAGACAGTATGGTACTGGCACAAAAACCGAAATATAGATCAATGGAACAGGATAGAGAGCCCAGAGATAAACCCAAGCACATATGATCACCTTATCTTTGATACAGGAGGCAAAAATATACAATGGAGAAAAGACAACCTCTTCAATAAATCATGCTGGGAAAACTGGACAGCTACATGTGAAAGAATGAAATTAAAACACTCCCTAACACCATACACAAAAATAAACTCAAAATGGATTAAAGACCTAAATGTTAGGCCAGACACTATCAAACTCTTAGAGGAAAACATAGGCAGAACACTCTATGACATAAATCACAGCAAGATCCTTTTTGACCCACCTCCTAGAGAAATGGAAGTAAAAACAAAAATAAACAAATGGGACCTAATGAAACTTAAAAGCTTTTACGCAGCAAAGGAAACCATAAATAAGATGAAAAAACAACCCTCATAATGGGAGAGAATATTTGCAAATGAAGCAACTGACAAAGGATTAATCTCCCAAATATACAAGCAGCTCATGCAGCTCAATATCAAAAAAACAAACAACCCAATCCAAAAATGGGCAGAAGACCTAAATAGACATTTCTCCAAAGAGGATATACAGATTGCCAACAAAAATAGAATCACAGATGTAGAAAACAAACTATGTTTACCAGGGGGGAAAGTGGGGGGAGGGGGGAGGGATAAGTTGGGAGATTAGGATTGACATACTGCTATATATAAAATATCAATAGATAACTAATAAGGACCTACTATATAGCACTGGGAACTCTACTCAATACTCTGTAATGACCATATGGGAAAGAATCTAAAAAACAGTGGAATATGTATATATATAACTGATTCACTTTGCTGTACAGCAGAAACTAAATACAAGATTGTAGATCAACTATACTCCAGTAAATTTTTTTTAAATAGCAAAAAAAATAAAGTTCCTTTTGAGGAAATGAATATTTTAACATATAATATTCTCATATATAATAATCTCTCATGAACCTAATAGTTGTAGATTCATCTAAATTTATTTAAAAATTACATACTAAAACACTTGGTTTAATTTCAGATGACAAGATTTTTGATCTGGACACAGTGACTAAATATATAAGTATAAATTAGTTACTTAGTCTTTCTGAGCTTCAATTTCCTCATTGGTAAAATCAAGCTAATAATACCTACTTTATAGAATTGGGGAAATTGGATGAGATAGTACTTGTGAGAACAACCAGCACAGAGTCAGACTCATATACAAAGACCAATGCCTAATATTCAGCTTGAAAGCTCTCCCTGATTAATTTCTGTCAGCTCTATATATTGTTGAAATGCATCAACATTTTTGAAATAGTTTTCTTTCCATTTGTTGATTTCTCCTGGGAAGATATGAAACATATTACTGATCATTTTACAGAGTTTGCAGAACCTATTACATTTGTAATTATCTTAATAAAGCTTTGTACCTCACAAACAAATACTGCAATGGCTGGCTTCTACCCAGACTAAATGTTGTAGCTAAACAAACTAAAAACAGTGAGTAAGTTCAATATCGAAGGAAGGAAAATCAAGCCCATAGGTAGGGCATTGTGTAAATACTAAACAAGTATAGAAGACAGCTGGATTTAATTAAATCTGAGAGTCCCACTTTGATCTAAAATGCCCCATACAGACTGAGCAGGCTGATTGGATCAATCATGGTTTTTACTTTTGATTAAATTTAACTTCTCTACATAGATGCAATTGAAAACAATCAAGACAGGTAAAATAGGGGACAATTAACACATAGGTCACCAAAGTTTCATGCTTATACATACAGATATACAATATTATTCACCCTGACAATAAGCTTAAGCCTACAACTTGAATTTATAGCTTGCATATTTTATATAGCAATAAAAGGAACATTCACGGCAGAAATAAATTTTATCAATAGTAGCAGCAAATCATCTGAGAAACAAACTTGAGGTCCCAAACTCCACTATGATGGACACAAATAGGATTAGCTGTCCATCACCTATTTTTAAGGTCTTCTTTTCCTCTTATCTATACATTTCCTATGGATCCTCTTTGTAAGTAAAAGTTGATCTGCTACTCTCTTCCAGGGAGTGGGGAGTGGGGCGTGCATATTCTGACTCAAACTAAGCCACTCGGTGTATCTTTCCTTGAATTTTTCACTGAGAAGCAGAGAGAGTTTGGTCATCCTCTCTATGTTGGCTGAGCATGGGTTTGATGGATTAGTCAGATGCTTGGTAACAAAAAAATTCCAAATCTTATTTAGCAAATTAAAGATATGTGTTCACTCACATCAAAGTCATTGTTTTTAAGTGGTTGTGGCTCAGGGAGCAGGCAACTTTCCTACTGCCACATGTAGCATACATTCCTAGAATCTTTCTTTCTTCCTAGGATCTTTCATATATATGTTTAAGACTGCCTTGGTGGCATCTTGCTGATAGCTGGAAGCAAAGTCAGAAAGACTTTAAGTAGATACTCCCATCATTGCCTGTCTAAGCCTTTATGTTATATCTGACTTGTGTTCATAGCCCAGTGGTGAGAATTAACCACATGATCTTACCAAGATATAAGGGAGACTGGACAATGTTTAACAGTGAGGCGGGGAGAAGAAAAGGGTTTGCTGAATATTTAACCCATTTCTACCACAGAACATACAACTTGAATATTCTTGGTGGATATGTTTCCCACAAGGTGTTAAATAAATAAAACTGACATACTGCAAAATCAGGGAACAGTCCAAAAAGACTGCTCTCACTTGTGATAACAATTGCAAGTTCAGGGGTACCCCAAACTATTCTTATGTTTAATAATATTCTAGAAAGACTTGCAGTGATCACTGAAAGCTGTTATAATCATAGTTAAGGTTTACTTATAGCTAAAAGATAAATGTTACAGTCAGCCAAAGGAAGAGGCATATAGGGCAACGTCCAGAAAAGTTCCAAATGTAGATCTTCTATGTTTGGAGTCACGGACAGTGTTAGGTCCCTGATATTAATGTATGATAATATGCACAGAATATTGCCAACTAGAGAAGCTTACCTGAATTTTGAGTCTAGAGTCTTTACTGGGACTCAATCACATAAACAAGGTAGACTTCTCAAGTGAGTAATCGCAGCCTCCAGTCCTTCAGGAGGTCAAGCTCATACCATGTGAACCAAAGTCTTCACCCTAAACCATATCATTAGATTATTGCCAGTATCATTCTAAACTACCTTGTTAAAATAATGAAGTGACCCAAGCCCACAGGCAAATAAAATTACTCTAACAAGCACTTTCCAAAGGCTTAGAGATCACCTCCCAGAACCCAAGGGCAAAGGCCAAACCACTCTTTGGGGCAAGCTAAATTCTTTACTATACACATATAAACACAGCTTTAATATTAAAAAGAGAGAGATTAGTGACAGCATGTAAGTTCCTGTTTCCAAACTTTCCTAAAATCCAAATCTCTTTCCACAGTTTATTTCAACCATTCTTTTAAATTCGTAATGCCATACATTCCTTCATTTAGTCATGTTTGCACATCTCAAGCTAGATATTGCATGTGTCTTATCTAAGCACTTATGTTTACCAATACACTTTTGTTTCATCGTCATAAAAATAAGTGGTTTCTGTTAACACCAGCTCTACCAATTCAAATAATTGGCATGACAACCACAGTGATAAGAGAGAAAAAGTAATTTCCAAGGCATGGGATGCACTGAAGGAAGCAAAAACCTGATTATGAGAAAGCCTTAATACTTCAGGTAAGGAGGGATGGAGAAAGGTTAGTAACATTTTATAAAGTACCTTCTCTATGGTAGTGATTTTATATAAAATTATTTTATTTAAAATTCACAACAGCCACAGACTTCTAATACCTTTATTTAACAGAGAGAACATTGATATTATACAAGACCTTGGAAATTTGCATAGGCCATTGAATTAATTTGCAAACAATGGCAACATATTTCAACAGTGTTCTTATTGGCTAACAAATCCTGCTATATTGCTATGTAATGTTGCTTTTAAAGAAACATTTACTATCCAGCCTATAACTTTGGGATTGTTTTTTCAAAATCATGAAAACAGAAAATATAGAAAAATCATTTTTAATTCCAGGTACAATTAGTAGAACACTTAAATTTGAACAAAATCAACTAAATATATTGAAAATTTGATAGTGTTTTTCTTTTTTAACAAGGGTAGCATTTATCTCTCAGGATCACCACCAATTTTTTATAATAGGTTTGTTTCTCATTTTAATACTGTGTAAGTATGAAGTTAATTCTCTTTTCCTCAGTTTTCACATTTGCATAATGGGAATGGTAACAGTGTTATTTGGAAGATTAAATGAATTGAAATATATAAAGCTCTTATAAGAGTTACCAGCATATAGTGAGCCTTATATTGTGCTTAATCATTATTATAACTATAATTATATTACTTTTTTCTATTTTGTATAAATATATCAATAAAATTTCAGAGTCTCTAAAGTTTCCTCTATTTTTTCATGGACATCTTGGCATTTACATTCTAAATTTGCAACTTAAGAGTATTTTCTGACAGCAATCGCTCACAAAGTGTGCAAATTCACAAAGACTATTTTGACAAAGAACTGGTGTCATATCGTAAAATCAGCAACAATAATGTTTTAAGTAATGATTTAAATTCTCTATGATCAGTTTGACTTTACATGAAGATATAAACATAAAATTAGGGGAAATTTTTTAAAATATAATAAAATATGAAGCTAATAACAATGAAAGAAATGCCTGAAATAAATAGAACAATTAAACTGTGTAGGAAAGTCAGTAATGTTTGTCTATGTTAAGCTAAAGCTTTTTTAATAGCGTATAATGGAATGTTAAGAAATAAGACAAAGTTAGTTTAATAAACTTGCAAACATAAATATAAAAGTCATTAAGATAAAGTTCAAATTGTATGACAGGAATAGACTGAATAAAATAGACTTAATCATATGGTCGATTGAGATATCAGTGGAAGTTGATAGTAAGGGGCAATATAATTTAAAAGTAAATTGTTTATAATAAGAAAGTGTTAACTTTTTTTTTTTTTTGGCTGCATTGGGTCTTCATTGTTGCGTGCGGACTTTCTCTCTAGTTGAGGCGAGTGGGGGCTACTCTGTTTTGGTGTGCGGGCTTCTCATTGCGGTGGCTTCTCTTGTTGAGGCACTTGAGCTCTAGGGCACACGGGTTTCAGTAGTTGTGGCTTGCAGGCTTTAGAGCACAGGCTCAGTAGTTGTGGCGCACGGGTTTAGTTGCCCCGCGGCATGTGGGATCTTCCCAGACCAGGAATCAAACGGTGTCCCCTGCATTGGCAGGCAGATTCTTAACCACTGTACCACCAGCGAAGTCCCCAAGAAAGTGTTAACTTTTAATGAGCTGATCTCTTTGAAGGGACTAAAAATTAAGCTAGATTTGCAGAGTTTTTATCTATGTTTTTCTTTATGCTTTGAAGGTATGACTGATATTTAAAATGTTTTTATTATGTAATATATTTTGTATCTAAATAACTCAGAATACTTTAGTATATTTACATTAACCACACATTAGTTCTAAAGGGAAGTAAACAACAAACATATATTTAGAATGTATTAATGCAAATTGTCTTACTTTGCATACTTAGTTTTCAAAGAATCACATATACTTAATAGAAATTTTATATACCAAATCTGTTACTGCATTTTAACTAAGCTAACAAATAGCTTTTGAGCTCAACACACCAGGGTATACTGAAGTAGGACCACTGCTCAACAAAGAGCCCAGTTTGAGTCTTAGTATAGCTAATCAGGATGAAAATCATATTTCAGGGAGTACTGATTTCCTAGGGATTACAGGGCCTGTTCTTAAGAAAACAGTGACTCCAGGGAAACACTGAGAAATATAGAAAATGAGAGTTAAAAGAAATGGATTAGGAAAACTATAAACAAAGTGTCAGAAAGAACAGTCAGCTTCAAAATTATCTGAAAAAAGGGCAATTGGGCACAGTAAGATTATTTTGAACATAGAATTAATAAGGAGTAATTTTTTTAAAAAATCACTTAGTACAGTATTGAAGAGTAGAAAAGAAAGTGTTATATATAACATACATATTCCTTTCACGACTTTAAAAATAGAAGTAATTATTGAGAATTTATTCAATATTACTGTTACTTCCATTACCTTAGGAAAGAATGTTTACCAAGAAGAGCCTTTGTCAGCTGTGCTAGAACTTGGAAGATCAAAAGGAGAATTCCAAAGGCCCACCTCTGATTTCCAGCAGAATTGTTTGGCATAACTGAACCAATCATCTTTTAGCAAGATAGTGACTTTTAAAAGACATATATATCAAATTTAAATAAGAAGAGAGGCAAGACCTCCAGGAGGAAGGAGAATATAAAAGAAGAAAAGAAAAGAAGTCCCCTATGTATTTTATTTTAAAAAGTCAGAGTCTATCATTTATAATATTGTTAAGATTTGTCAAAGAAAATTTGCAGCAGACAAGTTAAACAGTCAAGGAAAACATTCAAGACTATTGCAATAGGGTCAAGACTATTGCAAGAGGGGAGAGAGACTGAATCAACCACACTAAAACAAACACTGGGAGAGTTTTTCAGTACTAGGGTGAACTAGTGGAAAGTACTGGAGGACAGTAGGGGAGAGGTTGGTCAACGTGATTAGGTCATCTGTGTTTGCTAATTGACACTTCCTAGAAGTTAGGTTCCTACCTGCCCATGGAGACTGGGAAAGAGAGGCATTATCTTTCTTGATGATTACATTACGAAGGTGTGGCTTTCAGATCTTCCAGAAAGACAAGTTCTAAAGTAGAACTGGCAAGAGGCTGGGAGAAGATTTACCTCTTAAAGGAACAGGAGAAATAATTTATAATTGCAAGTTTAAATGCTCTAAGAAGAGGGAGGTCAGGGGTCTGTAGTCTGGAAAAAACCTATCTAAACTAAAGCTTAGTCAAGCTGAGGGGAATGTCAAGGCTATCTTAGTGAGAGTTGTAGGTTCTTACCTCTGTCAATATATCTTATTAAATGATCCCACTCCATTTGTGTTACCCTTTTTTCTCTCTGTCATTTGGTTTTCTCTTGCCTTTGAGATATTGTAAGTGTTCTTTGTTTTCTCTTCTCAGTTCTTTCTTTTCTACTGGTGTTCAATCTTAGTGACTCCTCAAAGCCAGTCTATTTATCTAGTCACTGGTAGCTCTTCCTCTTGATATGAAACATTAATTGCTTCACTAAGAATGCATCTAGTATTCAAGCTTTTATTCAGACAAACATAAGACAATCAAAGACATTGAAACAACATTAAAAGAAAATTAAAGACATGAAAAACAATGGCAATAAAAACAACTGATCCCAGAACACAAAATCTTTAATGAATATCATCTCCTCTTTGACTGACATTAGATATTTCATATTCTACAATATAGTTTTAATTATATGGGCTGCAGTACATAAAGCTTTTCATAAGGATCCCACACAAAGATATTGTAAACATTAAAGTACTTTTTAAATATATTGCCTTTTAGGTAAAGTTTTATTTTAAGTACTTTATGAAATAGTAAATGTAAGTGTTTTATATACCTACATTCAATCATTCAAGCATTGAACACATAAACTTAGCATGTATATTGCAATACATACCATTAATGGGTGATAGATTTGTATTTTTAAAGTGCATTACCAGTTTGATGACATAGATTTTATTTAAGGTTGGATGAAAACATTACATTTCCATGGCAACTCTAATCTTAAAATCTAGATCATGTCACATAGATTATAATGTTTGAAGATCTGTTTTAAGTATTCAACACATGTTAGTTTATAAACAGTACGTAGAGATGTAATAGAATATAAAACAATCAATCTGTGAAAAGAGAAAAAGGATATAAAGAAAATTTAAACTTCCCATATCAATGTTTGATATAGTTTTATAAAAATTGATGAAAGAAGTGATATATTAATGATTGGGAATATCAAAACTCAACAGATAATTTTTAAATAATTTCCTCCATACCATCCTATGCAAAAATATAAGTTAAATAATGTCACATTTATTTACACCTATTCATAGCATATGAGTAAGTTGATACATATTATATGCACTATATTTTACATGTATAATTACAAGCACTCCATTATTAAGGCAGGCAATCTTTATACAAATAATTCCTTTGTTCCAGAAATTGTATTTATACATTGGATACACTCTGAAATAGCTGAAAACTATTTTATATCAATAATAGAAACGGTAAAATTTCTAAAGACTGCATCTTTACTTATTGAGCAATAAAGAAGGGGGACATCTTATACGGTCATGTCTCGTGAGGCATCTCACAAAGGTTACAGTCTATTTCTGTTATTGAAGTTTTGTGGAGATAAATACTTGTGCTCCTTTCAAAGTCCTAGATAGATAAGTATGTCTGTCAAGTTCTAGTCAGAATCTGGGAGAATAAAGCATGACACATTCTTTCAATGTATGCCCTCTATTTTCTTTTCTTCAAGTATTCTTTATGTGAAGCCTGGATGTAAACTGTATAGACATTCTCAACGGCTGACTATAGTCAGATTGCCAGTAACAGAACAATGCAACTATTTCCCTCTCTAACATTTGCACACATTTAGTAAAGCAAGCTCTACTTTCATAACTGTCTGATTCTAGAACAATGGTTCTCAAAATATTGTTTATGACTAATTATATAATAAGCAACTAAGATTAATATTAAAAATGTGGATTCTAGGCCCCCACTGGAGTCTTACTGAATCTTGAGGATAGGGCAAAGGAATTAGAATTTCTTTGTTAAGAAAAAATTGCAGAGTTCTGTTGTTGTTGTTATTCTATTTATTTATTTATTTATTTTAAGTTAAATTTTGATGACACACAAATTTACACGTTTCTTAAAAATGATTTCTCCAAATCATTCATTTCATTTTAACCCCTTCCTATGGCAACTTATCATAGATTCGTTACGCACAATGAGTAAAATACTGATTGATACTATTTGTTTCTCCTAGCTAAATGGACACTGTTTTAAAGACTTGTTTTATTAATTGCTCCAGTTGAAAGAGCTCAGATTTTGAAACCCAGAAATAAATAAAATCAAATATCTCAGTTCTTCCCATATCAATTTTGATTTGGGAAATGCACTGAATCTCTTTAAACTTTATTATTCTTATTTTTGAAGTGGAAATTATATACCATAAATTGGACTCATAATAGCATACTAAATAAATAGCAGAGAGTGTCATACATAATAGATACATATTAATAACTCACTATTTTTATTCACTGAGGAGTGAAAATTGTCCTTGTTCTTCTAGATTTCATGATTAATGGTAGAGTTTAGGGAAGGACACAGAGAGTTACACACCAAGCTATACTACATTAAAAGAAGCTGTTCAGTTGCTGCTATAAAATCCCATGGGCTCATAGAGTGGAAGCGGAGTGATAACAATATATTTTATGTAAGTCACATATGATGTAACAATTAAATTTGATATTTGAGCCAGGCATCAGAGCCTTGATAGATATGAACAACAGAGAAGGATGAAGGTGATAAAGAACAGCGTAAACTAAGCCAGAAGAGGTGAACAAATACATTATGCTTAAGAAGAAAGCTAAGTAGTTCAGTGTAACTGGAAGAAAAAGACATGTTAGGGAGTGGTAGAAAACATTAAAAAGAATATAACATCCTAGGGATTTTTAGCTTTAAAATAGTGTAGGATTTTTTTTTTAATGATTTTATGCATGGAAGCTTCCAAATCTTAGCAGTGTTTGAGAATTACAACTCTGGTGGCAGTGGGAAAGATGATATACAGTAGGAAAGACCTAAGGCAAATATGTAGCCTGAAACAGAATTCTGGATATCTCCCTTACTTTTAGCCCCACACCCATATTTTCAGCTGATTTTAACATTTAAATAACTCCAGCATCTTTGCAATCTATTCTTCTTCACCAGTCCTACCAAGTGAATCTAAGTCAACATAAGTCATTTGAATGTAAACCAACTGGATATAGGCCTATTAAAATTAGACTTAGAATCAAGATTAAATTTAGCCTAATTTTACACATTAGCCTTCTAATGGATACATCTGCATCTGCTCTTCCTGTCTCTAATCATTCCTGCACTGCATCTGGTTGACTATTTGTAATATAAAATAATCATATCTCACACTCATACTCACCTACACACCAACAGCCACACATCCACAATAAACATCTATTTTAAAATCCCTCACGGGTTCCCATTGCTCTTCAATTTGGTCTAAAGAAGTTTAAATGAATTGACCCCTATGTAACTTTTCAGCCCTATCTTCTTATCTTCAATGATCTGAAGGATTTTTCCTTCATTTCTCTCTTCTGCTTTCTCTTGAGTTACACTATCCTCTTCTCCATGCTCTAGCTTCTCCAACTTTTTCATTTCCTGAGTACCATCCATCCTTCTACAATACGGTATTTATAGCTATAATATTCCTTTTGCCAAGGACTGTTTTTCATCTCCTAACCTAATTGACTCCACTTTTATCACTCATATGTAAGCTAAACTTTCACTTTGTCAGAGAAGGCCTTGTTGTCCTCATTATGTCAAATGCTTCATTATAAAATTTAATATCAACATATATCCCTCCTTTGTAGTACTTTGTTTATTGTGATTTCCCATTTGTGTATGTAATCCATCACCTATACTAAACTATAAACTGTATGAGAGTTATTTTTAATTACCTTTGTATAGCAGGACTAGCATGGTGCCTGACTCAGAGTAGGTATTAATAAATAATCATTGAGGGGCTTCCCTGGTGGCGCAGTGGTTGACAATCTGCCTGCCAATGCAGGGGACGCGGGTTCGGGCCCTGGTCTGGGAAGATCCCACATGCCGCGGAGCAACTAGGCCCGTGAGCCACAATTACTGAGCCTGCGCATATGGAGCCTGTGCTCGGCAACGAGAGGGGCCGCGATAGTGAGAGGCCCGCGCACCGCGATGAAGAGTGGCCCCCGCACCACGATGAAGAGTGGCCCCCGCTTGCCACAACTAGAGAAAGCCCTCGCACAGAAACGAAGACCCAACAAAGCCATACATACATACATACATACATACATAAAAAGAATGTAAGCAGACAAGAATAGCATTAAAAAAATTAAAAAAATAAAAATAAAAATAAATAAATAAATAAATAATCATTGAATTAAAGTTTGAATAGTTGATAGAAAGTAGGAAGTAAATTAGGAAATCACTTCGTGTTCCAGGACAGAAAAACATTATGATCTAAACAAGAGTTTTTCAATGAAAATAAGTGGAAAATATGGATAATTAAAATAAAATCCATAGGTCTTAGTAATTGATCAGATATCAAGTGTGGGCAAATTATTGTTGCCATTTCTTTTGGGTTTTTTTCCTCATTTTTTTTTCTTTGATTCCTACAAATTCCTAAAGTTACTGGAGACACTCACATAATGTGAATCTGGACACTAAGTTCTTAATGTCAAATCACATTTAAGCTTCAGTGATGATCAACAGTGCCTCTGTATATTCCTAGTTCTATTTAACTCAGTAGATTTTCCAAACGTTTTCCTTTTTCCTCTAACTCTCTCAACACCATCTCCTTCCACTTCATGGAAACAAACCACATCAACCTTTCCATCTACCATTTTCAATAATTTTAAGTACCATCCAACTTTATCCTACCTTTTCTTAGGGAAAAGACTATTCTCCATCCTCTAAGAGGGGAGTTGTAGTGCTTAGAGGTATAATATGGAAGAACAATGGCTGAGAACACAGTCCTGAGGAGACAGTATGATAATAGTAGGATGGCTGCAAGGTCAAGATATAAGGCAGAAAGAACAGGTGGGTGGTTATTCTCCTCTTTCTGGAATAAAGGAGGCCTGAACCAATCAAGTGCCTGAGGTAATAAAGAGAAGGAGAAGATATTAAATCCACTGAAAGAGAGAATTTATAAGACCTGATCACAAGATCAGATCCAAGGTATAAAAATATGGAAGTTAGGAATGACTTTGAACATGAGTTATTTTCTTTGTAAGGAGAAAATTCTGCTGCCTAATAGCCTTACCAATGGACCTTTCATAATGCTGCCCATCCCTGGTTCTATTATCTCTCCTACCAAATATGGCCCACCTATAATCTTTACTCCAGTCAGAATGAAGTATGTCATACTCTTCTGTGTGTTCAAAAATGATATTACTTCTGCTTGTAAATCCTCCTTATTTTTCCTTACCCCCATCTCTTCCATAAACTTAATATATTACTTTATTGGGAAGATTTACCTGAATCAATTTTGATATAAATGTTATTACTCTACTTTTTTTTAATTAATTAATTTATTTATTTTTGGCTGCATTGGGTTTTCGTTGCTGCGCGTGGGCTCTCTCTAGTTGTGGTGAGTGGGGCTACTCCTCATTGCAGTGCACGGGCTTCTCATTGTGGTGGCTTCTCTTTGTTGCAGAGCATGGGCTCTAGGCACAGGGGCTTCAGTAGTTCTGGCTCGCATGCTCTAGAGCGCAGGCTCAGTAGTTGTGGCACACAGGCTTAGTTGCTCTGCAGCATGTGGGATTTTCCCGGGCCAGGGATTGAACCCGTGTCCCCTGTATTGGCAGGTAGATTCTTAACCACTGTGCCACCAGGGAAGTCCCTATTACTCTATTTTTATAATGTCTGGTAACCACCACTACAACAGTCCTTATCACATTAAAATCTAATCACTGATAGCATTTCTCTGCTGCCATTGTAAAAGATACTTTTTTTTAAACTTCATTTTGTCAATGTATGCCACACTGTAGGCACATAAAAATGATTGTGAAATGGTTGAATAATATGGAAACAATGCAATGAATATGTTTAAGAATGACTATACAAGACAATGTATTTTTAAACACAAAGGTTTAGAAATAAATTGTTGCTAAGCAAGCAATATTTGGAGTTAGAATACATTTATGAATGAGCCAATGGAAGCAGGTGTTGAATATTATGACAGCATGTGGAATATAAATGTTCCTTTAAAAAAAGAGGCAAAATTTTTTAAATGGTCCTTGCCTATTCTTTATGGAATATTACACAGAAACAAGTGAAGTTAATGTTTATGTTGGAAGGTGATTCTGATCTCTGAGCATAGAGAGTTTTCACATTAGATATAAGGTTGGATCCTTCATTTATTAATGTGTCCATTCAATAGGTATTTGTCACATGACTGATTCTGTGCTAGGTAATGGAAAATATATTGATAAACAGAACTAGAGCCAGTTCTTCTTCTTCAAGCTGCTTTCAGCATAGTGAAGAGTAAGACAGAAATCTAATAGCCACAAAAATAAATAGAAATACAGAATATGATACATGTGTGGAGTTAGAGGTATTATGCTAAGTGAAATCAGTCAAACATAAAAAGACAAATAATACATGATTTCACTTATATGTGGAATCTAAAAAACAAAACAAATGAACAAACAAAACAAAACAAAAACATTCATAGATACAGAGCACAACGTGGTATTTGCCAGAGTGGAGGAGGACTGGGGGTAGGGGTGGGGAAATAGGTGAAGGGGATTAAGAGGAACAAACTTCTAGTCACATAATAAATAAGTCAAAGAAATGTAATATATAGAATAGGGGATATAGTCAATAATATTGTAACTACTTTGTATGGTGATAGATGGTTACTAGACTTACCATGGTGATCAATTCATAATGTACATAAATGTCAAATCACTATATTGTACACCTGAAATTAATATAATATTGAAAGTCAACTATATTTCAATAAAAAATTAAAGGAAAAATTAATAAATGACATACTTAAAAGGAAAAAACAGATAAGCATTATAAATAAAGTGTATAGTGATATAAGACTATGGAAAAAGATAACACAAGGATAAGGGAGTTTTTTTTTTTTTTTTTTGATAAGGGAGTTTTAATGGACAGTGACATAGGATTGAGATCTTTAAAAAAAATTATAAAAATCATTCTTATAAAAACAACAGATAGGACTATAGAGAAGTGAGATGATGTCAAAAAAGATAGTTTACCTTGTTTACAAATTTCCAAATTAGACCATGGCAGCTTGTTATAGTATAATAATATTATAGTAAAAAGAGATTTATGTTCCTTGATTTTTATCTTTTTTTTAAGTTGCTTAAAAATAATTTATAGCATCTTTGATCAAAAGATCATTACACTCCAAAATCAACTCCAGAGCCAACTGTCAGATAATGATTCAAAGCTTAAATACAGGCTTTGCTCAAAACATCATGTGAGATTCTTTCTATACAATTTCTTATAATGCTACTTCTTATAAGAAAGTTTTAGATTTACTTTCTGTATATAGCTTTATAATAAAGGTAAAAAATTCTCTTGAACTTCTCAAAAACATATCAAATTATGGAATTAATTTGTATCAGGGACTTTTAAATTCAGACTCAGTACCTTGCTACGTGGCATTCATAGGTCTCAAAAATAATACCAAGTGCTGGGTTTGACTTTTTACAAGCAACCACAAAACTAGGAAAAACTCAATAAAAAATTGTAGGTAAGAGAAAAGGGAAGGACACAATAAAATACTCCTTTTTTGGCTTACTGCCAAAAAGCAATTTTCAAATTTTATTTATAAAATATCACAGTCGTCCAATGAGGCTCCTTTTCACTGTGTATTGGATTTGATAGCATCATGCTTCTGAAAAGAAGAAAAAGGGCAATTCTTGCACGCGAAGGTGACCTTTATTACTTCTTTTTCTAAGTGACTTCTCCCAAGATTGTCAGTCCAAAAAGAAAAAATTTAGGAGGCAATACCTGGCAGAGTTGTGCTCTTTTTCTTTGTTTTCCTACACTAAATAATATTGATCTCTAACATTCATCTAATTGATTTTTTTAAATGATATGCAAAGAAAAGTAATTCTCAAGTGTTCATTCTGTCATGGTGACTAATCAGTTTTTCTGTGTCCTGTATTTTACAGCTTGGAGAAATGCTGTGTCAGTGGTAATTTTCACTAGCACATTCAGCACATGTCAAATATTCCACATTAATGGCCGGATAACCCTTATAAATGGGAAGAGTTCCACTGAGTAACTTAATAAGAAACAATAATCAATGAGAAAAACAGTATATAAGTATATGTTTACTTTTGTAAAACGAGTTTCTCCTGAATAGAAAATGCAAGTGTAAATTTTTCCGATAAGAGGAACTTACCCAGTAAATACTTAATTTTGATCCTTTGTATTTATTTATATTAGTCACTTTATGTGCTTTAAAATTTGACTATAAAGTCTCAGGTTGTGAAGTAACTATAACGCTTTCACTGGGTAAGAGTAATAGAGGCTTTTGTATAATGTAGATGTAATTGGAGAAGGGGCAGTCTGAGAGTCGTACTAAAAAGATCCAGAGTCAGTTTTAGATGAGTGATGAGTCTTTACAAAGATCATTACTTATTTTCAAATAAAATGGTTTAGGAGGATAGGTGGGGCATTGGAAATTAAGTGCAGTACTCCAAGTGTGATAAATCATTTTAGCAAAAAATTCTTGAGAATTCTATCGATTGTAATTTGGTTATTTTAAATCCCAATGTTCACAAGTGAACCAGAATGTGTAGGAAAAGTAAAACTGGAAAAATGACAAATGAAAAGATTTTACATATTAAATGATACAAACTCAGTGTCATTAAAAATCCTCACTATAGGGCTTCCCTGGTGGTGCAGTGGTTGAGAGTGTGCCTGCTGATGCAGGGGACACGGGTTTGAGCCCTGGTCTGGGAGGATCCCACATGCCACGGAGCGACTAGGCCCGTGAGCCACAACTACTGAGCCTGCGCATCTGGAGCCGTGCTCCGCAACGAGAGGCCGCGACAGTGAGAGGCCCACGCACCGCGATGAAGAGTGGCCCCCGCTCGCCGCAACTGGAGAAAGCCCTCACACAGAAATGAAGACCCAACACAGCCAAAAATAAATAAATAAATAAATAAATTTATTAAAAAAATCCTCACTATACTTGTTTCAGTTATAAAGATTTGCTTTCTGCTTTATGGACTTGACTGACATCCACACACCTAAGAGTGCTCTTCACTAATGAAATGCATGATGGACCATGAACCTCAGTCAAGACAGTTGTGTCAGTTCATTTTTTGCTACACCCAGTTCTCCAAACACAGATCAATAATTAATAAAATGTGAAGAAAGACATATTTACTTACACCAAAAAAAATTACCTAAATGGACCAGAAACATAAAAACAAAGCAAACTAAAATCATAGATTTTTATGGATTCAAGTCCTGAATGAGGTTAATGCTTCAGATAAGGGGAATTAAAATACCCCCACTTAAGGCAGAGGAATCAACAGATCTTCTTCATAATCCCAGTAATGAAAGGAACTTGAAAAGAAGCCTAGCTGCTGAATTTTAGCTAGGTTAATTCTTCCAAAATTGGAAAATTATGCAGACACTATTTGAGGAAACACAATTTGAAATTAAAAACATTTTTGTGCATGTTTTGTGATATCAAACATAGAACATATCACAGTAGTTTGAAAACACATTTTATACATCATAGTTCTGTATTGGGGGTCTAGAGGCCTAGTGGAAGTAATTGTGTAAATGTTAGAATGATTTTTCAGAATAGTGAGAAGATAGAGAAACAGAGAAGATTGAAAAGTTGGATTAAAATATATAAACAATGAAGAAAACCGCTAGCAAGAAGTAACATAGTTATGGAAATATAAATTAAAGTTCAGAAGGCAACATGATAGTTTTTGCAGATTATAAGGCTTGCATTTCAAAGCCAAGATCATATACAGTCCATTATTTAAAGTCATTGATAAAAATCACAAAGTTCGTGAATAATATAAATTTTTAAATGGCAGTTTTAGTACTAATCACAACTACATAGAATATGGGATGGAAAGTGTGAGTATATATATGTTACTTTAAGCAAAAAATAGTCCTAAAATTAACTCAATAATAAATCTTCAGGTGCATGTAAAATCTATATGGAGGAAATTTTAAAATAAATTTAAAAGTATAATAAAGTATTTAAAATGGAGATAGAAGTCATGTATATAACTTGGGCTAGGATGGAGTAACAGGAATAACATTTTCTCTGTCACATAAAACAACAGAGAAACTAGATAAAATATATTAAGGGATAACTTTCAAGGCATTGGGTTTTAGGCATTTTAGAACAATAATACTGAAAATGACAAACAAGCTGGATGAGCCCAAGATTGCTCCAGCTTACTGCCTGGCAAAATTCCAGGTAATAGTACAGAGAAGAAAGTACCCAGATAGAGCTCAGTGGACTACCTTGGTTGAGGAGATAGACCTGGGACACAAGGTAGACTAAGGCAGATACACTTCACAGGGCAGATGATGAGAGAGAAATAAGCTATAAAGAGATAGATTTCAATAGATCTGCAGAAGATATCCTTGAGTTTTGTGCTAAGTAGTGATCAGTGCATGTTTGTGAGGTTGCGGAAAGAACCCCTCAAAATGATTAGATGTTACATTTCTCAGGATTAGCATAGGGCCAGGAAAAGTTCCTGTTCCCAACAGCAGAGAGAGAGGGAGAGAGAAGGACACAGAGAGAGAGACAAAGACAGAGAGAGAGAGAGAGAAACCTTGTTCACAGGCCATCAAGAAGATTACTCAGAATGGTTTTGTCTCAGTGATGGGTAAAAATTAACCTTAAACAAAATGTTTCTCTGGTCCTGCCTAACAAAGCTTAAATAAATAAAATAAATCAGAATGCAAAAAATATTCAGAAGTCAACAAGGTTACCAAAAAATTCATGAAGTTTGACATTTAATCAAAAATTTCCAGGAAGGCAAAAAGTAGAAAAATATATACAGAGGAGAAAAGTAAATCATTACTTATCAATAAATGACACAGTTGATAGACTTATTAAACAAGGTCATTTAAAAAGTTATTATAACTGTATTTCATATAGTCAAGAAGATAGATGAAATATTGAGCATGCAAAATTAGAGACATTGAAGATATAAAACTACCCAAAACAAACATCTAGAGATAAAATCTATAATGTCTGTAGATGGAAAACTTGTGGAATGAAATTAATAGCAGAAGAGACATTGCAAAAGGAAAAATTAATGAACTTCAAGACATGGCAGTAAATACTATGCAAAGTGAAATATGTAGGGAATGTCTGAAAATAAAATGAGTAAAGCATCAGTGAGATTTGGGACAACTTCTAACAGCCTAACATAAAAGTAATGAGAGTCTCTGAGAGAGAAGTGGGGTGTGGGGAAGAGAAATATACAAATAAATAATGGTTAGTATGAACCAGTTTGATAAAAACTCTGAACCTACATCAGTACCAAAAACTAGAAATGTCAGAAAAACTATACCTAGACATACTATAAATAAGTGGCTTAAAATTAGTAATAAAGAGAAATTCTTAAAAGGAGGACAATAAAAAAAAACACATTAGGCACAGAAGAACAAAGATAAATATGACAGCGTATTTCTCATTGGCAACAATACAAGTCAGAGAACAATGATGCAATTATCTTTAAAATACTAATGAAGAAAAAAATCTGTCAATCTAGAATCTGCACCAACAAAAATATCATTCAAAAATAAATTATTTTTTATACAGACAATGCCTATAAAATTCATAACCGGGAGACCTGCACTATGAGAGTTGTTAAAGGCAGTTCTTCAGCTGGAAGAAAAATAATACCCAAAGGAAATATGGATTTATTCAAAGGGATAAAGGAAATAAAAGCACTGGAAATGTAAATACATGAAAAAATAATATTTTCTTATTATATAAAAGATAATGGACTATTTAGATTTAAAACAGTTACAATGAATTGCAGGGTTTATAAAATATATAGACATAAATTACATGAACAGAGAAGGAACCAATATTTGTCTTAAAGGATCACCCTTGTAAGAATAATTTAAATACTAACAGGTCATTGAATATTTGTTGAATGAGTTGGCATTATCGTCTAAGTATATCCCCTTATAGTTTCTTAATTTCCTAAAGCTAATTAATAATCCTATAAATTATTTATTTTGATAACCTCTTACCTGCATTGTTGTTCTATATTTCCTTTTACCACATTGTAGTCTTGGCTCTGGATAACTTTACACACTCTCCACTAGTCTACTGTAAATTTGCCATAACAAATCCTTTATATTGTGGTATGCTAGCACATGCTTAGCAACCAGCTTTCTGAAAAGAAAATGCTCAAATTTAAGCCTCTGCCAATATCTGTTGGGTAAATAATCCCACCATAGCCCATTTCAAGCTACCAGTGTAAAATCACTAAATGACTTAAGAAAAGATACTAGAAAATGTCTCTTGACAGCTCCAAAACACCACTACTTTATCCATCTTGTATAATATTGCTAGACAAATTCCATCATCTCTTTCACTTGGATATATACTCTTTCTTATAACAGCATGTGGGTCTCTTAGTAACTTGCCTGAATAATTGCTGGTCTATAGGGCAAATGGAAAACCTTGAAAATGAAGTACTATATTCTTCCAACAAGATGGGTCTATTTCTGAGATGTGGCAAATAGCAGACTCATCTGTAACATGTAAGACAGTGTTATGAAGCAGAATGAGCCCAGATTCTGGAGACAGGGTTAGATTTAAATTTGGATTCTCCCTCTTCTTTGAATCTGTTTCTTCATCTGGAAAATAACAACAATAATAATTCCTAACTTATAATTTTACCATAAAATGTAGTTGTTGAAGGTAAATTTGATTCTATCTTGTATTATAAAGAGCACATGCAGAAAGGATACCCATACCAGCAGATAGAACTCTGTCTTGAGATACATCTGACATTGCTAGGGACTAGTCATAATGGTCCAATCTAATTGAAAATAGAGGAGTGTGAGGGAGTTATATATTCTTTTCTTGTGGGGGGGAGTTATATATTCTGATAGGCAGGCAGGTTATATATTGTGACATATATTGTGACAGGATCACAAGGTGATTAGAAAAAAAAATAAACAACTCAGAAATATTTTCTTTCTGCAAGTCAGCATTTGAGAGTGCTGTTAGGAGATAGACGTACACATTTGCTGGGCTAGATTTCTAGAGAAGAGCTCCAGACAGAAATATACATGGATAAAAATAAGACAAGTAGAATATCTGCAGAGCATGAATTATTAGATCATTTACTAAGACAAAAACTAATTTATATATACCAAACAACAAATTCATTATCAAAACTAAAGATAACATGGGGAAGCCCAAATATCAGAAAAATAACAAAGACTTGGTGTAATAGGGAAGAACAAATCTGACTCCATATTAGATCTGTTTCTTTTACTTTAGCCTTTGCTTTCTGCTGCATTTGTTACAAGTTAATCACTAAAGGAATGTTGCCTATAGCAACATAATTTTGCCTATATGAATACATAATGGCCCATTTCAGGGAACCCTGCCCCCTCTGCCTGAACCTTAAACTAAAATACCTTTGTACAGCTCACAGGGAAACATCCTGACCCTGTCCACCTGCGAATGGCTGCAGGAAAGAAGAAATTAACACATCCTTCCCCAAGTGTGGCAAAACCAGGAAATAGTTGCAAAACTTAATAGCCTTTTTTACTTTACCTCCTCACCTCCCCCTCTCTCTGTTGTATAAAAGAAACTAGCAACCAGACCCTGGTAAGATGGTTCTCTAAGACTCTAGTCCACCATTTTCTCAGACCCGGCTTTCCAAATAGAGTCGTTATTCCTTGCCCCAATACCTCGTCTCCTAATTTATTGGTCTGTTGTGCAGTGAGCAGAACGAGCTTGGACTCGATAACACTGGGACAGTGTTTCCCTTTCCCTTTACAGTGTTATTGTAAATTTGTCTATCAGCTAAGTTAGAAATTGTAAACCCAGAGCCCCTGCATGTCCTTCTGCCCACCTTACAATGTAGACTCAGGCAAGACTGAGCCTGAAACCATTCAATCAAGTGGTTGCAGATTTAAGAAAAATAAGAAGAGGTGATCATAAACTTCAGTCTGTGACTTTCTAGAATTGGATTATCTGTTCCAACTATATCTATCCATTTCTAGTTCCCTGTATAAATCCAGAGATAGGATTTTCCCCTCTCCTTCATCTATTCATTCCTTACTCCCAAGTCAAGGCCCAACTTAGGTATCACCTTGTCCATGAAATCTGATATGTCACTGCACATTGATTTCTCCCTTCCCAAGATTTCTTTTGTGACATCTCATAGTATTGGCATGATATATTACATTTTTTCATATGTGTTGATACTCTTCCAATCTATCTTATAATTTCACTCATAGTAATGTACATGTCCATTATATTAGTTTAAACAACTACAGAGGAGGGAAAAAATGATAAATTAAATAAGTGAGGTTTTTTTTAACATCTTTATTGGAGTATAATTGCTTTACAATGGTGTGTTAGTTTCTGTTTTATAACAAAGTGAATCAGCTATACATATACATATATCCCCATATCTCCTCTCTTTTGCGTCTCCCTCTTATCCTCCCTATCCCACCCCTCTAGATGGTCACAAAACACCGAGCTGATCTCCCTGGGCTATGTAGCTGCTTCCCACTAGCTATCTATTTTACATTTGGTAGTGTATATATGTCAATGCCACTCTCTCACTTTGTCCCAGCTTACCCTTCCCCCTCCCCATGTCCTCAAGTCCATTCTCTACATCTGCATCTTTATTCCTGTCCTGCCCCTACGTTCTTCAGAACCTTTTTTTTTTTTTTTTAGATTCCATATATATGTGTTAGCATACAGTATTTGTTTTTCTCTTTCTGACTTACTTCACTCTGTAGGACAGACTCTAGGTCCATCCACCTCACTACAAATAACTCAATTTCGTTTCTTTTTATGGCTGAGTAGTATTCCATTGTATATATGTGCCACATCTTCTTTACCCATTCATCTGTCAATGGACACTTAGGTTGCTTCCATGTCCTGGCTATTGTAAATACAGCTGCAATGAACATTGTGGTACATGACTCTTTTTGAATGATGGTTTTCTCAGGGTATATGCCCAGTAGTGGGATTTCTGGGTATGGCAGTTCTATTTTTAGTTTTTAAGGAACCTCCACACTGTTCTCCATAGTGGCTGTATCAATTTACATTCCCACCAACAGTGCAAGAGGGTTCCCTTTTCTCCACACCCTCTCCAGCATTTATTGTCTGTAGATTTTTTGATGATAGCCCATTCTGACTGGTGTGAGGTGATACCTCCTTGTAGTTTTGATTTGCATTTCTCTAATGATTAGTGATGTTGAGCATCCTTTCATGGGTTTGTTGACAATCTGTATATCTTCTTTGGAGAAATGTCTATTTAGGTCTTTCTGCCCATTTTTGGATTGGGTTGTTTGTGTTTTGATATTGAGCTGCATGAGCTGCTTGTAAATTTTGGAGATTAATCTTTTGTCAGTTGCTTCATTTGCAAATATTTTCTCCTATTCTGAGTAAATAAGTGAGTTTTAATTTAAGCCCTTCCCTCTTATCCTACTTAATCTATGAGGGCTTACGTTTATAATCATCTTTGTCTGGAAGATGCTTCTGGAAATATGCTATAAGAAATTAACAAGTAATATAATGTATATTCATCTGTCCTTTAAAATTTGAAATATCTATCTTTCTCTCTATCTGTCTATCTACTATGTGGGAGGGGAGCCATATGGTGTGGTAAAAATAGAAGGTATGAGCCTTAGAATTAGATTAGACTGTAGGTCCAAATCACCTACTACAATGTGTGCTAATAGTTGTGTGATACAGATATAATTCCTTACCTATAAATTAGGAGTAATTATTTTATATAAAAATTAAATTCAATGTCATAAATAAACTATCTAACATACTATTAGAAATAATTAGGGCTCACAAATATTAATTGTATAACATCAGCTTTCTCCCTTTCTCTGCCTTGCTTCTCTCTTGTAACTGTTCCACAAACCATGTAACAAACAAAGATTTCATCCTTGATATAGTTGGAAAATGAAGTGGTATGAACCAAGTAGTGTCCATTAAACAAATATAGATTGTTTTTGATCTACTCTGCTTCAGCAGATACTGCTGTGTCTATAATCTCTTTAATGGGCAATTATTTCCAGAAGAACACGAAAACTCTTCTTTGGCCAGAATTTGAAAAATATAGTCATTTACTTTATAACTAAAAAAGAGAATATGCCCTACACATAGTGTTGTTGACAAATAGTTAGCCTTTTGAATATTTAATTTCATGTATTCTTCGTGTCATTTTATTGATCTTAACTGTTTTGTTTAGCAAAATGCTTTCTTCAGGTCCATTAATATTTATGATCAGACAACATAGAAGAACTGTTTCATTAAATTTAAATGAAATGCTTGGTTATGTGTGTTTAGAGCAGTGTTATTTTTAATTGTTTATGCAGACTCCATGTCATTATATCTAGTGCTGGCTCTGGACTGCCTACCATGCTGGAAAATGCAGCTGGGCTGGGTGTTTTCTTTTGGAAGATAGAAAAGGAATGGTGATTCAAAATGCTAAAGATACAGAATCAGTTCTGGCTCAGTAGAGGCATTCTCTCATGATGAAGATTTTGATGAACTGTGTTACAAAGTAACTAAATATTCCCAACTATCTATTAGGCCCTATATTTCTTGATACAAAACAAAATACTATTATTATCTACTCCCATTCAATCTCCTTTTTTTTCCTGTTTCAGTAGTTGACATGGCATTCAGGGTGATATTGCAAAATATTTATCATTCCCTTTCTTAAAACTGTTCACTAGCTTCCTGGTACTTCAAGGATATCCAGTGTCTGCATCTACTGCATTCAAACTCTTTCACATGATATTCTCTCTGTTTCACCCCCGATTTTATCTAGCTCCCTAACTTTAGTTCTTGTTTTAAGGTAATTTATTCTAAAATGTCTTGACTTATCCCAATTGAATATATTAGGTTTTCATGCTATGAACTTTGAAAATAGTTCATAATGTCTTTATCACAGAATGTATCACAGATTATTGTAATCAAATATTAGTTGTATTTGTTTTCTACTAAATTATAAATGCCATGAATTCTTGGAAAAGGAAAAGAAAAAGTGTTTGGTATAAAGTGTAGGTTCAAAATAAATAATAGAGACTTCTGATCCAGACAAAATGCCATGGACTTATCTCTCCCTGTTTCTCTTTGCTAAGTGTACCTATAAACCCTGGGCAATAGACAACCAAAGACAAATTCTGACAGGTGAAAGAAGGAAGGCATATAGGTTAGGAATCCCAGCACTGGGCAAAAAAAAAAAAAACAACCCAACATATCACAAGGTTTCTTACAATTCCCCACTCAACAGAAAAAACCTTACTGACTTTGGCATTTCCTGACTCCCAAACTAGCAACAGAAGGCAGCCCAAATAGATTCACCTCCCACCAAGATCAAACAGGAACCCAACTGACAACATCAGGCAAGTCAGGAAGAACTGGCAAGTAGGATCAACAGGAGCACATTAATAATATGCCACTAGAAGAAATGTTCTTCTTTTGCCATTGGACCTGATACTTCCCTCACCCATCCAGAGACCCTGCATGGTTCAAGAGTACCCGTGAGGGGGATTTGGCTACAACAATGCCCTGACCAGAAGTGCTCTTTGTTCCATGGGCTGGAGATGCCTTTTCCTCAGCTAGGAGTACCAGATAGCCCAGCTAGTGAAGGGTATTCCATCCCCTCAGGCAGTACCAACAGGAAACTGTGAGTGCCACTAATATGAGATAAACCAAACAGACCAAATAGTATCTCAAAGACAGAAAATTAAATCATCATTGGAACAACAGTCCACAAAATTTGCCAGGACCTATATGGAAAACTTGTGACCTCCTGCTGAAAAAAACTTTAAATAGGAACTTCACTTTACTTGAAGTGGTGAAATGTTTATTCCAGTAGACTGACAGTCATATGTGTATTGAAATATTTAGAGCCACTCATAAGAAAGCTATGGAAAATGATATACTCAAACACACTTTAAATAAATCAATATGAAATAAATTTTTAAAAATACACAAGATAATGCACATGAAGGCAAGGAAAGAGAAACAGAATAACAAATATAAAAGAAATAATACAATACAGTAGTAAGCCCTAATATAGGAATACATTTAGTGTAAATGATTTAAAAATATAAGTTATTATACAGAGATTGAGAGTGGATAAATAATAGGTCCCAACTGTATGCCATCTTCAAGAAGTACACTTGAAATTCAATGTCACACATAGGTGGAAAGTAGAAAGATAGAAAAGGCTATCCCAAGCAAGGAGATACTTCAAAAAGAACGTTATATTTACAGCAGATAAAATAGCTTCAGAGCAAAGAAATTTACTGGAGACAAAACGAACATTATATAACAATAAATAAACAACAGAACAGGAATATATAACATTATTAAATGTGTAAACATCAAGCAACAGAGCCTCAAGGTACATGAGACAAACATTGATAGAGCTGAAAGGATAAATAAATTAACAATTATAGCTGGGGCTGTTACTAGAGCTCATAGAGCTAATAGAAAGAAAATGAGGAAGGATATAGATTGAAACAAAACAGTAAACCAAAGGATCTATTTAACATATTTAGATCCTCTTACTCAGTGATAGCAGAATAAACATCTCTTTCAAGCACTCATTGAACATTAATCATGATAGAAAATCTTCTAGGTTATAAAACAAATCTTAACAAATTAAAAAGAGTAAAATTATACAAAGTAGGTTCTCTGACACTAATGAAATCAAACTATAAATCAATTATAGAAAAAACAGGCAATTGTCAAATCACTTGGTAATTAAATAGCACATTGCTAAATAATTGATTAGTCCAATAGGAAAACTCTAAATGGAAACAAAAGTAGATCAGAATTATAATGAAAAACTACATAACAAAATATTTGAGATGCAGCTAAAGCAGTGCTGAGAGGAAAATTCGTAGCACTAAGTGCTTACATTAAGAAAGAGGAAAGTTGTCAAATTAATACCTAACTTCCAACCTTCAAAAACTGAAAAAGAAGAGCAAAATAAACTCAAAGCAAGCAGAAGGAAAGAAATAATCATGATAAGAGCAGACATAAATAAAATTGAAGAAAAAAATAGAGATAATCAATGAATTGCAAAGCTGGTTCTTTAAAAAAATCAATAAAATTGATAAACCTTTAGTAAGATTGAAAAATATAAAAAGAGAAAAGACACATCTCCAATATGAGGAATAAAACAGGAGATCTATAGTCATTACAAAAGTAAAAAGGAATTCTATGAGCAACTGTCCATTGAAATTCAAAAGAAATAGACCAATTTCTCAAAAAACCACAGACTACCAAAACTCCACCAAAATGAGGACCTGGATAATACTATAACCATTAATGACATTTAATTTATAATTTGAAACTTCCCCGAAGTAATCTCCAAATTCAGACGATTCTACTGAAGATTTCTGGCAAATATTTAAACAAGAATTAATATCTTTTCTACACAATCTGTTCCAGAAAATGGAAAGAGGCAGGAACACTCCAAAACAAACTGTCCAACTAAAATTCTATACTCAGAAATAATATCATACAAAAATGAAAACAAAATAAAGAAGTTTTCTGCCAAATAAAAGCTGACAGGCATCACTTCTAGCTCATCTATGATATAAGAACAGCAAACAGTTCTTGGAAGGAAGAGAAATAATATAGGTCAAAGCAGGGTCTGAAGAACAGAAGAGCATGAAAAAAAAAAAAAAACACAAGTATATGAGTAAATATAAAAAAGGCATTTAAAAATCTTCATTATATAAATGTCTGTATATACATAAAACAATTAAAAGATTGTTCAAAGCAAAAATAAAAATAATGTACATTTGGGTTCAGAACATGTGTAAAAGTTTTTAAAAAGTAAGAATGCAAACTATGGTAAGAATAAATAGAATTGTACTCTTGTAATGTTTTTACATTATTTGTGGAGGAGACTATAATTCAAGATATATTGTGATAACTTAAGCATGCATGTTGTAATTTCTCATGCAATCAGTAAAAAGATGTAGAGTAAAGCAGTTAAATAGAGAAGATAAAACAGACTACAAAAACTAAAAGTAACTCACTTCAGCCAAAGCAAGACAGGAAATAAGCAAGAGAGGAAAAGACAACAAATGAAGCATATAGGGAACAAATGGCAAGATGATATATGTAAAAATGGTCATATCAATGCTTCCTATTAAAGGTAAATGGACTAAACACTCCACGTAAAAGGGAGAGGTTGTCAGACAGGATAAAAATAAACAAGACAACTGTTTATGCCAAAAACAGTTAAATATGAAGGCAAAGAGAGGTTGAAAGTAAAAACGTGGGGAAAATATCATATAATCACTAAGCATAAGAAAGAGAATTAAGAGTTAAATATGGGATTATGGGAAAGTAAATATTTAAAGATGAAATTACTAGATTTATGTACTGTGATGATGTAAGAAGAATGTTGACAAGGGAAGAAAGCTTAAGAGAGAAAGTGTTGCAAAATGATATGGAAAGCAAGACAAGCAAGAAAAATAAGTGAAGTTCTTAAATTTGCATTATACAATAACATAATAAATATATAATATTTTATTCCAGGTGTTTTTAGTTTTAAAATAATGGTCAAAATATGTATTATTTTACATATACTTACAAAATATTTTTCCACAGATATTATTGCTTTTATTCTTTGACTGACTGTGATTCATAAAAAGATTTCATATTTCTGCCCAAGACAGTGCCTGGCTCACAGCAGTTACTCTTTCTATATATCTGAGATTTTTTATGGCAATTAAAAACTTAGGAATTTATGTCATTTGAATTCTCTTTCTCATGAATCTTTTTATGATCTGATTTAATAACCCCTTGACACTAAGATAACTCATTAAAAAAGCTATATTTCAGATTTCTCTAGTTTATAATATAAATTCAACTAAAACATCATTAAAACAAACAGAAGCCATGACTTGGTGGCTCTGAAAATAATTCTGAAGTTGAAGTTAATAAGCGCCAAACATAATCTTTTCCCTGTTAAAAATAACACTAGAGACAGTACAAAGAATATTATAGGATGATGGCTGAATAATTTTTAAGCTTTTTAAAAGAGTCTCGGTGATGCAATTTTAGCTATATTGGAAAGTATTTTTATTCTTTATATGTCAGCTATTATTTCTCATGTCTAAATTGCTGGTTGAAAGAAGGAAACATTTATACGTGTCTCCAAACTGGGTCATTTCCATGTTTTGCAAATCTCTGTTTTAAAAACTTGCAATTAAAAGGGAAAGTCAGCAATATAACCTGAACAGCAGGAAAGAGGAAATGTTTAATGCTGCTTCCTAGAATTTGTCTCTCTGAATTGCCCCTCAAGTTCATAATTTTTACATAAGATTTTGAATGTTCATGTTTATTATTAAGCATGATTTCTGGGGACAGTAATTTAATTAACATCATGAGTATAATTTTTCAATACTATTTTTTATTTCAGAATCTTTTGCAAAGCATTGTTTAAAACAGTGCATTCCAACTAAGTTTCCCACTTCCTTAGCAACTAGATACTCTCAAAATTACTTCCCAAAACCAAAATCTGCCAGTAGATATTTGCTAAAAATTAATGTTTCTCACTGAGGCTGAGATATACACAGTTATATAATAAATAATGTATTACAATTGAGACAGATAATTCAACAGTGTTTATTAGTTATAAGTATATGATATGAATATAGCACTCTTTTAACTGGAATAAAATCAGGCTATCCTGTTTATCAGTGTTATATTCTGTAGAAATAAAATATAAAACAGCTGTAATTGAAAATGAAAAAGCAGGATCAAGAATCATGGAAGCCATGAGATCAACTGATTCCTTCCCATTTATATTAAGTTCCCACAGAGGTTTCTTTCTCTCAAGATCAACGACCATATACAATGATCTCACTGTATTTTTTATGCTTTTACAATACTAATTATTAAATATAACTGATTATGATCTAGAAGAGCATAAGGTCCAAGACTGAAATGTTACCTTTACTCATTTTATTATGATGCTGATGAATATAGAGAATTTTGGCAGAGAATTTTGTTTGTATACTTTGGGCCATTAAAGAAAACAAATGCATTTTAGAGAAATGTTTCTTGAGCAGTTATAATTTCATTCCCCAGTGCCGTCTTCATGTGCAAACATAAGTAGAAATTGTTTCTGGCCTTTGGAGATGAGTAAGTGACATTTAAACCAGATTGCATGCAGTATAATAAAGAACTAGAAGCAGTCGCTCACAGTGTCAACCTTCATAAAATGTTTTAATCAGCTTTTCAGGATTTTTTAACATATTAATTTTGTCTTTCTTTCCATACTGATAGCATTTCCTATTTCCTTGTTTCTTATAAATTTTACAAGGTTTTAGGAAGTTTATATATCTAATTTCCATCAATGTTCTCTAGAATACTATAAAACAGGAGTATAAAAGTACATTTTAGCCATAATCTAAAACACACACACACACACACACACACACACACAGGCACTAAAATTTTCATAGAAGAAAACTAATGAGGAAAGTTAAAGAAGTGAATATACAATCATTGTATCAAAATAACTAATTAATTACAGACAGGAAATTGAGAAGGAGATAGCTGGCATCTAATTTTTAAGGCTTCATTGAGGTATGAGCTACATACCATAAAATTGACCCATGTTAATCATACAATTCAATAATTTTTAGTAGAAGTCCAAAGTTGTGCTGCTATCCTCACAATATGAATTTAGAACATTTCCACACACCCAAAAGGAACATGATGCCCATTGATAGTCACCTCTTATTCCCATCTCAGCCTAGGCCAACATTAGTCTTCTTTCTGTTCTATAGTCTTGTCTTTTCTGGACATTTCATATATAGGGCATGATACAATATGTGATTTTTGCGGCCAGCTTCTTTCACTTAGCATAATGTTATTAAAGTCATCCATTTTGACATGTACCAGTAATATCACCCATTTTAGCGTCAAATATGAATCCACTGCATAAATAGGTCATGTGAAATTTACCCATTAACCAGCTGAGGACATTTGGATGCTTTGCACTTTAAGCTATTATGATTAGCACTGCTATGAACATTTGCAAACCAGTCTTTGTGGGACTATGTTTTTACTTGTCTTGGGATGTAAATGCTAAGGTTTTAGGGTAACACTTTATTTAACATATTAAACAACTGCCAAACTTTGCTCCAAAGTGGCTGCACCATTTTACACCCCTACCAACAATGCATGAGGGTTCCAGTTTCTTCTTATTTTCACCAACACTTGTTATTGGCTGTCTTTTTTATTATAGCCATTCTGGTGGATATGTAGTGATTTTGAAAATGTAGCCAGTTGAGTCAAGAACCATTGAACTACATAATTTCAAACCATTTTATCTGTCACTAGTTCTATTCAGTAATTGTATTCCTCTTTCAGGATGCAAAATAAAGAAAAACAATTTTTATCCAGTTTACTGCTTCCACTCTTAACTGATATATCTATTGAGGCAGATATTCAGAGATTAATGTCAGGACTTCCCTGGTGGTACAGTGGTTAGAATCTGGCTGCCAATGCAGGGGACACGGGGTCGTACTCTGGTCTGGGAAGATCCCACATGTTGCAGAGCAACTAAGCCCGTGCGCCAGAACTACTGAGCCCATGTGCCACAACTACTGAAGCTTGCACACTCTAGAGCCTGTGTCCTGCAACTACTGAGCCTGCGTGCTGCAACTACTGAAGTCCATGTGCCTAGAGCCCGTGCTCCGCAACAAGAGAAGCCACCGCAATGAGAAGCCTGCACACCACAACTAAGAGTAGCCCCTGCTCACCGCAACTACAGAAAGCCCGCGCACAGTAACGAAGACCCAACGCAGCCAAAAAATAAATAAAATTAGAAAAAAAAAGTAACCTGGGTTCATTATGCTATATTTGTAATAAATTAGCATTGCAGTTAAAAAAAAAAAAAAAAGAGAGATTAATGTCAGAGAGTATGCTTTGCTAGCAACACTTTCACTATTTGGCAACTACACATCAGGTCACTAATCTCTCTTATGCTGCTATAAAACTACACAGGCTGTGTTGTGATCAAATGGCAGTACATTAGAGCGAGAAGGACAGCCCTCAAGGGGACATATGTTGTTCATAAGGAAATACAGGTAATTACATTTCTAGTGAATTATTCCAAACAGCTGGATTTGAGTCTCTGCTGTTTGTCCAAAATTGAAGTCCAAAGTTTCACATATCAAAACCTTAACCTTTAAAAGTCTTCTAGTAGCTATATAAAAGTTGGTTTTACTAGAGGAACTGAGCAATTTCCATACTCATTAACTGCTGGCAATGGCACTTTTTCATAGGTTATGTATGAACCCTGTATGTAAAGTTGGTTATTAGTACCACCTAAGCACTTTACAGATAGTTGAGGGCAAATTTGCATCATTTACCTTTTATTTGTCTTTGGATTCTCACACCTTTAAGACCACTGTATGTATCAAAAGAGAGATGGAAACTAGTTTGTTGACATAATTATATTACTCATGCATTATCCATGCTTTCGTTATTTTTTTAAAGGAAGCAAAACAAGTTTGAATTCTTTCTCAATTCTTTTTAATATTCTAGTACTCTAAGAGAGTGTTGCATAGGTAGAACTTCTGAGTAATATTTTATTATAATTCTAGTCTCTCAACTACTTGAGTACATATTATGTGCCAGATACTATCCTAGATACTTGGACAAAAGTACTTGTCTTCATGTTAAGCATGTTCAGATTATAGATATATTTCATACTGATCAAATGTCCTATAATTACTGAGGTTGACATTTGGGAAAAGATAAGCCAGATGTGTAGAAAGATACACAAACACACACAATAATAATATATATATATGACATATAAAGACAGTTTATATATAGTTAGAGAGACTAAGGAGCAATACTGAGTCCTACCAAGGAGGATAAGATTTAAAAATTGATACTAAAATCAGTGACAAGTTGGGAAGATATATGCCTTCCTATAATTGAGATATTTTGAAAAAATTAAAAATTCTGAAAAGTTTCCAGGGGTCAATATATGATGTGTCTGATTTTCAAATGTTGGGTTATATTTGTAAGTCAATAATACCACAATGAAAAATCTGGTCATATGCATGCCTTAACAATTAATTTATGATATAGTTATTTTAGAACTGTAACATTCTATTTCACTTATGACAATTAGCAAAATAGTCTGCTTTTGTACAATAAATACCAGTTTCTCGCAAAAAGAGAAAAACATTCCTCTTGCAACTACTAAACTGTAAACTCCTTGAAGTTTAGCAGTACACCATATTTGTCTTTTTACCTCCAAATCTAAAATTTCTTGGCATATTTTTAAAAATTGGTGAGAATTGACTGATTTATAGAAGTCTGAAGCTTCTATTTCTTTTTAACTATTCATAGTTTCACCAACCTTTTAGCACCTACCAAATACATTATTCTAATATCAAGGAAGAGAGCAAAATGATGCAACATATGAAGCCTATTTATCAACATCTCTTCAATATGTCTCAGGAAGGTATCTATATATTTGTTTTCATTTCCATTGCCATTCTAGGTCAAATAATTTCACTCTGAAAGAAATCCCAAGTATTTCCTCATTCAGCAGCCCACCACTTTGTGATTTTCAGTAAGTAAAATATTTAAAAAGAAAATATACGCTTGTTGACTGAGATTCATAGACACAAACATGTAACCTAAATTTTAAAGAAAATTGATGAGGATCATACTGTAGCACACTTTGTTTCTGACAAGAAAAACAACTTAAACATCTCGAAGAAGATGCAGGTGTCAAGCATTAATGATAACCAATGTGCATATCCGTGGTCCAGTAGTTGTTGGTACTTAATTTCAACAAAATCATGTTCCTCCTGTAACCTTTCCTGTGTGGCTGTATAAATTTGACAGTAACTTTAAATCTTGTTGACAACTACTTCCCTTACCTTACAGCAGGAAATCAGTTGCTGTTCAAATGCTATCACACAGAAAGGTAATTACCAATTTTGCCCCATTCTCTAAACTCAAATGTAGTCATCTGAGATAAACCTGAAACTGGGTCAGAAATACTAAAGCCTCCCAAAAGAATATAGAATTATCTAAACAAAATTTCAAACTATATGTATATATGACTTTGATAGACATATACATTTGGCTGAATCTGTAGAGATGAAATCAGTGGTCAATTTGGTCAGTTGTAAAATTAGACATAGCTTAATATGCTTGTTTAAAAAGAATGGCTTTGAGTCCTGGATCTCCAATTCGTGAGATGAACAATCTTAGTTGATTCCCTTAAACATTCTGAACTTGAGATGTCTTGTCTATAAAATAAGGATAGGTATTCTCTACACTCAATTTTGTCAATTACACATAAGGGACACAGTATAGTCCAAACATACAAATCTTATGATACTGCAGTACTAACAGTTACCATTCCAAATATCTATAACTTTGCTCAAGCTGTTTCATCATCTGCATGGTATATCTTTCCCTCTCAATCTTCAAAATTTTCCTCAAGAAATATTTCATTTTGTGGCACTGAAATATCTTCTGGAAAAAAACATCTTCACCTCCTCTACACTTCCATAACACTCCATGGGAATCTATACTTGACTTACCATTTTACGCTGAAATTATACTGATATTAATGTGTCAAACTTCAACTAGATTTGGAGCATCTTAAAATCATATAGCATGTTCCATTCACATTTTTATCTTTAGCCTTCAACACTAAAATCTAGCACACCCTAGGTGCTCAATGTTGAAAGATCTGTATTCTAGCATTGGAAATAGGGCTAGAGTAAAAAGAAATGAGCAATTGTTTAATATTTTTTCTTGGATTTATTTCTTTTTCTTTTTTCCCTCTGGAACTACATTTTTAAAGAATGAGATTTGGAGAAGCACACTTAAAAACTAGATAGGTATTTACTTCATTGATGAATTTTTAAAGAAGACATAGCAAAGTCCAGAGAAAAAGATTCAAAGGACTAGTTTTAAGAGACACAGGTATTTTGGAGCCTTGAAATCATAATTCTCTTTACTAATATTGTTTCATCCAAGCAATAAGTAGAGAGAATTTTAGGACAGCATTTTATTAAGGAAAATATATTAAAATTTTTTCTAGATTTTCCTATGTGAAAAAAATGGTTTGCACCAACATTTACTTTGGGAATTGTATACATTATCTTTGTTACTTGATAGATACTTTTCATTATTTTCTTTCCCAAAGAATCTTATGAAATAAATATAATTACCCCTGGTTTACAGATGAAGATATTGTTAATTTCAAAAAGATGCTAAATGACAGAGCTAGGATGTGAATCTGGTTCCAATATTTATACTGTTTTTCCCACTATAAACTCTCAAAGCACTATTTTAACCAAGGAGATGAGTATATATCATGGTGAGTAATCTTGGTATGCCAAATTCAGAAAATTATAAAAAATTACTTCCTTATGTCTCGTGTGGCTTTATTCTCTCCTACCATACATTTTTATATTCTAATTATCTTGACTTGGACAAAGTGTAGGATATTTTATTACTGCTAATGATTTTTAAATAAATTATTTATTTGAGGTAATAAAATATTAATATAATGCTCCCTTGAGTTTATTATTTTATATACTCAAAATACATCCCAAAGACAAAAAAAAAGTTGAATCTACAACCTAGATGGTCTAGTTTCCGTTGATATTTCAGACTTGCTGAGTTTTAACATTTGGACCCACTGAATAGGTTTAGGCTCTTCTCTTATAAGCTTCCTTAGAGAGCACACTTTTGTCTAAAAAAATTGTCACATTCCTAATCAAATAGCATGTCCTGGCAAAAGATTCTACTTTATATGAGAAACTTTGTCATTATTCACTGAAATTTCTTAAACTAAGTCAAGAAATCAGCATTGGCAATTAAATTACTGGAATAGTTTGCTTTTTCTAAATATGATGCTGTGTAAACCAGAGGCCATCTAAAACAAACAGATGAAGCAGGTGTGAAACAGACTCAGAGTTGGAAGACTGCCAACTGATCAGCTCCACCAAGGTTTTATTATCTAACCAGAAACATGTTTTGTTGATATTTAGACTTTCTCCCCATAGATTAACTTCTGCCAACTGGATACAGTTCAGTGAACATAATGGCCATAACTATTCCAGACTTAGGTAACTAATTGGCATTATAATCTGTGCTGTACACAAGGTTTTTCTCTGCTTGCATGCAAAGACACTTCAACCATTGCTCAGGGTCTTTATACAGACCAACCCAGAGATTTATATGTGTGCTTTCTTTACATTGGAACAGTTTAACAAATAATTGAGATAATAATCAGACAAATAAAATGTAATCAATAATTGCTTCTCCCAAATTAATGAGTCCAAACTGAGGAATTTATGAATTTAAATTCATAAAAAGTCATGAATAAAAAAGAGATGAGAGGCATGAAAGGGACAAGAATTGTACCTACACAAGAAGTCATAAAAACTACATTGGCTATGATCATTTATATCACTGAATTACATGTGGTCAAAAATTTTAAGCTTCCTTGGCTCTGTATCTCACTTATATTCAACAGATATATTCAAATATCCATAAACATGCTTCTTTCCAGGTCATAACAACACTTTTGCTATTTCTCACATGCAAAGATAACCCAATTTACTCACAATACTAGGACATTTTGCTATGTCTTTGTATCTTCCAAGTAATAGAGATGGTACGGATTTGGTTTTGAACGATGTAGAGAAATATAAACAGTATAGAAGAAAGTAAATTTTGGCCAAGAAATAATAATAAATTTGGAAAAATATTTTTCTCATATATGGCAGATAATGGGTTGACATACCTACGGGCATTTTTAAAAGCAACTGTGTTGAGTAAAAATGACATTACATAAAAAGCACCTACTAAAAGTAGAAGGTTCTTTGAGTTTTGACAAATGTATAAAACCCTGTAAACATCATTTAAACAATCTATCCTTCAAAAGTTCTTTCATGTTACTTTGCAAAAAATTTCCCCAAACACCCCTACTCCAGGCAATCACTAACATGATTTCTACTATTATCTTAGACTGTCCATGCTCCTCTAACAAAATATCATAGACTGGTTGGCTTATAAACAACAGAAATATATTTCTCACAGTTCTGGAAACAGGGAAGTCCAAGATCAAAGTGCCAGCAGATTTGGTGTCTGGTGAGAGCCCACTTTCTAGTTCATAGATGGCTGCCTTTTTGGTGTGTTCTCACATGGCAGAAGGGACAAGGCAGCTTTCTAGGTCCTCTTCTATAAGGGCAGGAATCTCATTCATGAGGGGTCTACTCTCATGACCTAATCAAGCCCTAAAGACCCCACCTGCAAATACCATCACATTCGGGATTAGGTTTCAACAGGAGTTTTAAGGAGACATAAATATTCAGTCTATAGCAACCACTGCAGATTAGATTTCACTGTTCTACAAATTTATATATTGGAATCATAGAGAATTCACTGTTTTTTGTCTGTCTTTTTTTCACATATTATGTTTTTGAATCTCATTAATTTTGTTGCATATTATCAATAGGTTTTTCATTTATTTTGCTGACAATTATTAAAATTTGTTTATCCATTGACCTGTTGATATTCTGTTATTCTAATTCTGCTCTAACCTTTCATTTCTCTTTCTTGCCTTATTGCACTGGCAAGGACCTCCAGCAGAATGCTAACTGGCAGTGGTGAGAGAAAATATCCTTGCTTTATTTCTGATTCGGGGAATAAATCCGTTAGTCTTTTATGATTAAGTTATTACATTAGTTTCAGTTTGTTCAGAGATATCTTTTAAGATGGTAGAGGAAGTGTTTTTCTATTTCCACTTTCCTGAGAGTTTTTCTTCAAAAATAAATGTTAAGGGCTTCCCTGGTGGCGCAGTGGTTGAGAGCCTGCCTGCTAATGCAGGGGACACGGGTTTGAGCCCTGGTCTGGGAAGATCCCACATGCCGCGGAGCAACTGGACCCGTGAGCCACAATTACTGAGCCTGCGCATCTGGAGCCTGTGCTCCGCAACAAGAGAGGCCACGATAGTGAGAGAGGCCCGCACACTGCGATGAAGAGTGGCTCCCGCTTGCCACAACTAGAGAAAGCCCTAGCACAGAAACGAAGACCCAACACAGCCAAAAATAAATAAATAAATAAAAGATAGCATCATATAATGGCAATTCTATAAATCTGGGTTTTTGGAAGTGATTTCAATGGAAGACCTGTCTCAAAAGAAATTAAAAAATAAAAGTCTGGAATAAAAAAAAAAATGTTAAATTTAGTTTAAAACAATTCTTTCTTCTGCATCTATTGAAATAAGCATATAATTTTCATCTTTAGTTTGTTAAAAAGGTAAATTATATTTATTAAATATTAAACCAACTATGCAAATAAACCCACACCAATTACAGTGATGTATCACCTTTTCAATATATTGCTGGATTCAATTGGTTAAAATTTGGTTGAGTTTTTCATCTACATTCAAGAACTATATTAGTCTGCAATTTCCTTTCTTTTGTAACATCTGTATCTAGTTTTACTATTGGAGTAATCCTGACTTTTAAAATTAATTGGAAAGTGCATTCTCTTGTTTTCTGAAAGAATTTATATGAAATTGGTGCTATTTCTTTTTTAAATATTTCATATAATTCTCCAGTGAAGCCAAGTGTGCCTAGAGTTTATCTTATGGGAAGATATTTTATATGTTATTCAGTTAATTAATTATCATATAGTTATTCAGATGTTTTTCATCTCATTTTCAATAACTTGTAAGTTTCATAGAGTCTGTCCACTCCCTCTAATTTTAAATTATATTCGCTTAAAATTTGTTGATACTTTGTTGTACTTTTGATATCTTTAGTAAATATGATGAAGTCTCCATTTTTATTGCTAACAATGGTAATTTAGAATTATTCTTCTTTTTCATGATTGGTAAAACTAAACTTTTGTCATTTTTATTGAACTTTCATAAAAAGACACTTTTTGGTTCCATTGATTTAATTTTATTCCATTTTGTATTCCAGGTAAATATATAATGAGTCTGATGAACACACATTTTCCCTCTCACATGTAAACATAATAAATAATTCTGAAGAATCAAAGGCCTTTCCTGCTTCTAGGGACATAAGTTTTAAGTGTCTTTCAGAATTGCTCAGAAGGTAGAAATTGAATATGCCATCCTAGTTATAATAGTCTACCTAAAATCACTCAAAGTACTGCCTGTCAAATCATCACTAGATTGTGCTGGAACAATCCTATAAGATTACCTCATCATATTTTCTGGAGTAATTTTTTCTGTGGTTTGCTAAAACTCTCTTCTTTAGTGCTCCATCTATCTAATAAACTCCATTGATCAAACACACATAAATTCTTGCTTTTACACTTTTATGGAGGCTGTATTAGTTATGGTTTTTCAGAGAAACAGAACCAATAGGAGATATTGGTTTTATCTATTTATAATTGGCTCACATATTTATGGAGGATGTCAAGTCCAAAACCTGCAGAGCCAATGTCCCAGTTCAAAGGTCATCAGGCAGGATAATTTCCTCTTAGGAGAGAGTCAGCATTTTGTTCTATTCAGGCCTTCCACTGACTGGATGAGGCCCACCCACATTAAAGAGAGCAATCTGGTTTACTCAGTCTACCAATTTAAATGTTAATCTCATCAAAAAATCCTCCAGAAACACCCAAAATGTAAGTCAAATATCTGGGCATCCTGTGCCCCAGTAAAGTTAACACATAAAATTAACTGTCACAGGGGCCAAAAATAGCAAATAAAAATAAAATCCCACTCTTAATTAGCTTATGTCTGTAATTCAACAAATAACAGACATTTACTCTATACTCTCCATATCTAATATTCCACCAGCCAAATACATCTGGTGAATGTTTGGTGAATAAGCCACAATAAAATCTGAAGGGGTTGTACCCTGGCAACACAGCAGGGTAGTAAAAACCTGGAATTTAAAGGCAGATCCAACCAGGATTCAATTGTGTCACCAGATATGACCTCTGTGACCTAGTGTACATTATGTAAATTATCTGACTCATCTACAGACTTCTTCAATGATACCTATCTTGCAAGTATGCTGGAAGGGCTTTACAAGTGCTTGACGTAATGCGTCACATACCGTAGGCCACTTGAGGATCACAGGAAGAATTTCTTTACTAGTTTTATGCATTTATCCATGCCGCTCAACAAGACATTCTCCAAAGCATAAATACAGTAGTTTTTAGAGACACACATCAGATTACACCACTCATTTCATCCAGTGACTTCTATTAGAATAAAATCAAACATCTTGGCCAGGGTTGTAAAATCCAGTATTATCTGATCTTGAACTAATTCCTCAGGCTCATACTGCTTTACTCTTGTGCCTACTACATGCTAGCCCTACTGGTCTTCTTCCTATATCTTGGAAAACCCAAGCTTGTTCTTCTAAAGGTCTTTGAAATGGCTGCTGTCTCTGCTTGGCATATTCTTCACCTAAATGTGTCCGCCTCTTTCTTGTCACTCAGATCTCATCTCAAATACCATCTCCTCAAAAAGGCTTTTCTTCATCTTGATTCTTAGTAGCACATATCACTACCTGATGTTTTTTTCCTAATTTGTCCATCCAGTTCACTGTTGTATTTCCCAGTCATTAGAATGGTGCTTGGCACAGAGGAGGCATTCAATAAATATTTTTATGGAAAGGGATGAATTATTCAGATCACCTAAAATGCCACCTCACCTTCATGCTTAACTCCTCCCTCTTTATTAATATTCATTGGTGCATGATCATAAAGTTCTATTGATTCAAATTGCTAAATAAGAGTAAGTTTCTTTTTTTAAATTTTAAAATCCCCAGACTTTAAGAATAACTTGTTGGACTTCCCTCGTGGTCCAGTGGTAAAGAATCCACCTTCCAATGCAGGGGAGGCAGGTTCAATCCCTGGTCAGGGAACGAAGATCCCACATGCAGCAGGACAACTAAGCCTGGGCACCACAACTACTGATCTGTGCACCTCTCAACTAGAGAGCCTGAGTGCTGCAAACTACAGAGCCCACGTACCCTGGAGCCTGTGTGCCACAACTAGAGAAGAGAAAGCCTGCACACCTCCATTAAAGATCCCACATGCCTCAATGAAGATCCCGCGGGCTGCAACTAAGACCCGACGCACCCAAAAATAAATAAATAAATAAATAATAAATCTTTAAAGAAAAAAAAAAAAGAATAACTTGTAGAGCTATTGAGTCCCTTTATCTTAAGAAATTGCAACTAAATTTGCCAGTACTGTATTTTCAAATTATTGGTTTAACTACCTATGGCCATTTTGTTGAATTATAATGTTTTCTTTTCTATAGATTTTTTTTCTTTGTTCAGATGAATGGCTGAACACATGTGTACCTCTTAATTTAGGAGTCTTAGCTTTGGCCACTGTAATCAATCAACTGCAATGCACAGTTCCTTAAGTGTTTCTTTTTCTCGCTTCCGTAGGTATTGAAATTTCCTATTAGAAATCACTGGGGTAAAAAGCTAGCAAGTATCTTAGCAATTTCAGGAGGTTACATGAATAACAATATAATATTTTAAAATGTAGAATAAAGTCAGGATAGTTAACCAAAAAGTTACTTTTTTGGTGCAAAACTTGGAACTTTGAAACTGGAAATGGAGAATAGCTTTTAAGCCAGCATTTCTATTTTTCTTGCCCGCAGGAGGAAAGAGCTCAGTCCTATTTTAAATTAATTCTGTGATACAATTTCTCATGAGAATTTTTTAAGTTTGACTTTTTCTAAAATTTTTCACTCTGGTGGTTATGTTTCCTTAATCATGATGAGAAATAAGAATATATTTCTACCAGGTGCTTTAATCCATTAGCTCAGGTCCTTAACTGAGAGAGCCTTTTTACATGAACCAAAAATACTTTGTGTGGTCACCAAATGATGGTAGAATGGTAACAAAAATTCTTATGATAATTCTTTCTAATCAAATTAATCATAAAGCAACCTATATTGTAGATAAATTAGAAAATGGTAATTATTGGATTAGCATCCTGATTTAAATCCCAGTCATTAACTCATTCCTAAATTAGTACAAGGTAATATCAATGGTCATGTTAATTTCTTCCTTTGTCCCTCTTTAGTCTATTTTTTTTTAATCACAAAGTAAATAATGTTTTAAAAGCACAAATAATATCATGGTACTCCTGTACCAAAACCATCAAATATTTTCATATTTCACTGAGAATGAAAACCAAAATTCCAAAATGGTCACACTCTTAATTTGGTCTTTACCTTGATCCATTTAATTTAAATAAGACATTTTAAATTAAGTAAGACCTTTTCCTCAAAGCCTGCTTAAATGTCATGACTTAACATTTGGGTTCTAAAACCATTCATTTTTCTCAAACCTTACAAGACTCCAAATTCTAGATTTCTCTATGTCTTTCCATCTCTGTTTGCAAATCAACCAATTTCTTTTTGGAACTCATCTCTTTCTTCAATATCTTTCCAAATGTAGGCAAAGGTAACCAACAGGCAATACAAATCTTTTGTTTTCCAATCTAGGCTTCCAATCTTCATACTCTAGGCTGAGGAGGCACATTTTGCCACTGCATAACATGGATCTCAGGCTATTCATACTATTATATCTGTATTCTTATCATCCATTACCCAATCACTAATCCTTTCTCATTTATTTTGTCATTTTGTTACAATGTATTAAGTGCTCTATCCATCACTATAGGTTAAACTATGCTGCAGTAACAAATACTGCAATCACAAAGATCAAAATATCAATGATTTAACCAAATTAAAGTAAATTCCTAGCATATCAAAGTCCTACCTATGCCAGTTTCTCTTGTTGGCAGCTGTTATCCAAAAGATAACTCAGGGCATTCTTATCTGGAACAGTCTGATGTCTCATTCTGTAGCCTGTAGAAAACATGTCATTCTATTTTGCTGTCCAATATCTGAAGCTGCTACTTGATTGATATATCCCTTCTTTTTGAGTGTTGGGCAGAGACAGAGTTGTGTTCCACTGCAATTTATGAAAATAGTAAATATTCATTTTTCTAGCATCCCTTAAAGCCAATGTATAAGCAATCGACTTACAATAATCATCGGATGCACCCACACATGACTGTTGAAGCAGAGCATAAAGAATGCAAATAATATCTCTGGGGATGGTGCTAGTTGCAACAAGAAATAGTACAGAGGCAATAATAGCAGGTAGACTAGTTGCAACATTCAGGCCCTCCTACTAACAGAGTTAAGTGGTTCAACAGCAAGAGCTAGTTGCTGGGGTAGACCATAGCAGCTTATGTCTGGCCCAGTTCTGAGTGTGAATCTCATCATCTTTCCTTGTCTCTATGCCTGTTCTACAGCCCTTTGTGTGACTCAATAAGCTGCCCAATATCTTTTTTAATGATAAAGGATTTTTCTGCTAAATCGGAGATTTTTTTTGGTTGGTTTTTGTTTTTGTTTTTTGCTTTTAACTAAACTCTGACTGACATATGGGCTTAACAAGAATCTAACCATTTTAAACTGATTCTTACATTAAATATGAATAAGTGAGCATCAGAACATAAAACTCTCATGTAAAGCCAGGTGGTTGAATTGTGTTGTGATGAGACTATTGGGTTATTCCAGTGATATTTAATAAGAATTATTCTCTTCTGTTATATTCACTCACTTAAGAAAAGTTCCCTGATTTGTAAGACAAAGCAAGGAGTTGAAGGTTTTGGTAAAAGGAAAGGCTATATCCTGTGTCCTATTTGACCTCTGTTTTGCTGCAAATGGCCTTCTATTTAAGAACATAAATCTCATGAATCTGTAACTTAATGTGTTCCATGAAGGTTAAGAACGAATCATAAACTTTAGCCTATACTAGTGAATTAGGAAAGCTGGAATACATATATATTGTTTTGTAAAACAAAAACAAGATGATCCAAAACCTATGGGACGCAGCAAAAGCAGATCTAAGAGGGAAGTTTATAGTGATACAAGCTTACCTCAGGAAACAAGAAAAGTCTCAAATAAACAACCTAACCTTACACCTAAAGCAACTAGAGAAAGAAGAACAAACAAAACCCAAAGTTAGTAGAAGGGAAGAAATCATAAAGATCAGAGCAGAAATAAATGAAATAGAGACTAAAAAAAAACAATAGAAAAGGTCAATGAAACTAAAAGATGGTTCTTTGAAAAGATTTTTAAAAATTGATAAACCTTTAGCCAGACTCATCAAGAAAAAATGGGAGGGGGCTCAAATCAATAAAATTAGAAAATGAAATGGAGAAGTTACAACCCAACACCACAGAAATACAAAGGACCACAAGAGAGTACAAGCAACTCTACACCAATAACATGGACAACCTGGAAGAAAAGAACAAATTCCTAGAAAGGTACAATTTTCCAAGGCTGAACCAGGAAGAAATAGAAAATATAAACAGACCAATTACAAGTACTGAAATTGAATCTGTGATTAAAAAACTCCCAACAGACAAAAAGTTCAGCATCAGATGGCTTCACAGGCAAATTCTACCAAACATTTAGAGAAGAATTAACACTTATTCTTCTGAAACTATTCCCAAAAATTGCAGAGGAAGGAACACTCTAGAACTCATTCTATGAGGCCACAATTACCCTGATACCAAAACCAGACAAAGACACCACAAAAAAAGAAAATTATAGCCCAATATTACTGATGAACATAGACACAAAATTCCTCAACAAAATACTAGCAAATCAAACCCAGCAATACATTAAAAGGATCATACACCATGATCAAGTAGGACTTATCCCAGAGATGCAAGGATTTTTCAATATCCATAAATCAATCAGTGTGATACACCACATTAACAAATGGAAGAACAAAAACCATATGATTACCTCAATCGATGCAGAAAAAGCTTTTGATAAAATTCAATATCCATTTGTGAAAGTAAATATATTACTGACCACATAGCCAATGTGTTTAATTAGAACAGTATTGATATCAAAGTTTTTAGGAGTTAGTTTGAGAATGTGAATAACAATTTAAGTGGTAACAGTAGAAAATAGTTATGACTTTAATGCAAGAAAATTTATGTAAAGCAAGACCCAATTTGCTGGGTGAACATACAATGTTTCCATCTAACCGAAAGTATATTTAAAGTAGAATCATTTCTATATATTGAACAGAACAAATGTATGTCACTAATAAAATATAATAAAAAAAAATCCAGGAACAGAAGGGTAGATTTTAGTAGAAAATCATACAAAAATTTCAAAAATTATGGTTTAAAAGTTAGGTCAAAAGAGTGTTTGAAGTGGACTGCACATTTGCTATATGCTTTCACTTTAAATGGGCTTGCACACGGTATACATGGCCCAGCTAATCATCTGTGGGAGCAGTAAGAAAAAGAATGCTTGCGCCATAACATGTTTTCTCTCTATGCTTTTAAAACACCTCAATAATTTGTGGACAGGGATTGTTGCCTGCCATTAGAGTAAAGAAAGAATGTTGTGGCCATTCCAGTTGTTCAAGGATCAAGCCATCAGCCACTGCATATGTCCCCCTTCCCCTCACCGTGGTGCACCCTGAGAGGAATTCAGGATGAAGAAAAACAAGAAAAACTGAAAGCATTCTGTGCTTTGGTCCTAGATAGTTAAGATGCATACCTAAGGAATAATTTCAGTTAACCCAGATCCTGGCATCTTCCTATACATGGAAAAGCACTAAAATCATTAACTTGAAATGTCTGTTTTTGGTGATTAGCAGTAATCTTTTGATGTTTGACTACATCCTTTTTTTTTTTTTCAGCAAAAAACTCCTATGTATCCTGATTCCTCCCTTACCTCTTCAGAGCAATTTCTCAGAGCTATATTAGGCTGTCTTCCAGGCTATAGTTCTTCAGTAAGATCCTCAAATAAAACTTAATTTGCAACCTTTAGGTTGTGTGCTTTTTTCAGTGGACAAATTTTGTCAGTGTACACTTCTATATTTTTAAAATCTTTCTATTAATATGTATTATAAAGGTTAGCATTGATCTATCAAAATATTAGGTTTACTTTATATGAAAATGCATATATTATCCCAGTTACTTTAAACTAGCAGGAAAATAAGTTGCCCATTTTATAATCAGAAAAAATATCATTGCCTCCCACAAAATTTGGCCCAAAGCCAAATTAGGAGAGAAATTTCACAAGATATTGTCTCTCTTCCTGGATCAGAGTTAAACAAAAGTTAAGTGATAAGACAACATTGTATGCTTGTCACACATCAAGGCATGTTGTTGGTTTTTTGGGGTTTTTTTTTTCCCTCACAGATATAATGCCATAAATTGTGGATAATTTGCTTAAATCATCCCTGGAGATATAACGTGAAGAAACTGATAGACACTTCTACTCCTGTACAAATGCAAAATTAATTTGGACTGTTCTCAAAATATAAGATACTAAATCCCATTATTAATTGTAGCCTCTTTAGTTATGTGATATTTCTCCACTTAACTACCCAGAGAGAAAACAAATTTGACTACAGCTAGCATGGGAAGCCTGAACTATACTGCCATTTTCTACTATATTTGTTTTGATATGAAAATACAAATATGTATTTAACATCTAAATTCAAGCTGATGTTTATATATAGCAAAATGTTATGCAATTGTTTGGGATTGGTTTCTCTTTAAAATAGAAACATTTGAAATGTTTAGATACTATCTTTTGTGATACTAAAAGTATATTTTACAATGTGGATTCTTTATAGTCACTTTGTCTTGGGTAGAATACATTTAATTTATTCAAGAATAAATTTTAAAAGGTTAATTATATTTTATTATTTATGTATTTCTGAATAGGTAAATTTATATTAAAATATGATTCTTCCTCATGGCTTTCTGGCTTCAGAAACAGAATTACTTGAGTTTGACTCTCAGCTCCATCACTTGGATTTTTAATCTAAGCACGCTATTTAGCCTTCTTTAATTTTTATGCCTGTAAAATGAAAATTTACTTACCTCATAATATTATTTTGGAAGATTAAATGAGGAAATTTAGGTACATATGAAATCCATTAATAATTACTATCTACTCTTAAGGTGCTTAGTAGTTTATGGAACATTTTCCATCTATACTAAAATTTATTCCTAGATTAACCTTCTGCAGTAGATATTATGAACTTCACAGGTAAAAAAATGGAGACTAAAAGAGGTTAAGTGAATCAGATAATTAATAGTGACTTAAGGATACAATACAAATCTTCCACTTCCCTGTTCAGTGATGTCGACTTAAAAAAACCACACAACATGTAAAAGCTGTGAGTCGGATTTATTCTGTATCTTACTGAGAACTACAGTCTGAGAGACAGCCTTTCAGATAGCTCTGAGAAACTGCCCCGAAAAGGTAAGGGGGAGGTCAGTATACATGTGATTTTGGCAAAGGGGGTACATGCAACCAAGCACATATCTTTGTAGAAGGTTGCTGCTAGTCAAAAGGAACAGATATCTTAGTTAATGGTTTTAGTGCTTTTCTAAGTATGGGAAGATGTAAGAATACAGTTTCATAAAACATTTCTCCTGAAAATATCTAACTGAAGTACTGTTCTGCCAGTTTTCCCAAAGCACAGGGTGCCTCATTCCTGATCTCTGCTCTCAATTCCTTTCGGTGTATTAAAGGTCAGTGGCTCCTGTGGCTAATGACTCAATCCTTGTAGAGCCAGATAGCAATCAACCTTTTTTAGTTAGCAATGATGTTTCTGGAATGATGTTTAGATGAGAAGAAATAAACTGGCATATAAGCACAAATTCAAGAAGGGGTTATATGGAAGTTAACGTTTTTGAGATGCTATGTTTGGTTTTAAAGAAAGAGAGACAAGGATACAATCAAAGTATAAATGCCTGGATGTTCTTAGGGTATGTGACTTTGTATCTGTTCTGCTTAAAAGACAACTGCATTATTCTATAGAGTATCTTAAGATAAATATCACACAAAAAGAATATTAATGTTTATTAATCTGATAGTGTCATTTAGGTTAAAAATAAATTATAGACTATCACTGTCATGTAAGTACTCAAAAATCTAATATATATTTGTTGCTATAATTTTACATAGGAATAAATTCTGGAATTATATATACTGAGGTGTAAACAGTGGTCATTTCTTATTTTTAACATAATGAATGTTTGAATTTTTAAAATGTTTATATATTTTCTCTTATATAAAATATTGTATTTAGAAATTTAAAGATGTTTTTGTCAATTAAAAATATAACTACCTCATAATCATTATAAGTATAAAATGCATGCACACAAATATTCACTTGATCTAAAAGAAAAAATCCTTTCATTATAACTACTAAAAATAAAAGCAATCAATGATAATGATACAAGATATACAAGGTATTCACAATACATGGCATTATATTTCCAGACTGATTCAGCTGAGAAGAAAATAACCACACGTGCACACGCATGTACACACACACACACACACACACACACACACACCCCAGGAAAAAGAGAACAGCTAACCTAAATAACAGAGCACAATTGTTCTTTATTGAATCTGATGACTGGAAATATAACACACAACAAACAAATAAACATGAATGATATTTTTACAATCTAATCACTTCATTCAACATAAAAACTTGTTTTTGAGTGTCACAATCAACTGCTCAAAATAAAATTTCAGAACATTTTTAAACCATAAGGATGCTGTATTCAAACAAAAAATCTAGCATTTCTGGGAAAGAAAAGTATATAAACAAAAACATTGCAAATAAAATGTCACCACGAAAACCAAAGAAATTTAGAGTCATTTTGTTTAAACTAGAAATTCAAAATAACTGAACAGAACTCTCTTGTGCTAAATATTGTCCTTCATAATTATAAACTCAGCTGATTTGCCATCTGCAGAAATAAAGCTAGGCTATTGCAAAGGATCATAAATATGGAGTAGTTTGAATTACATATGTGGGCCAGCAGATGTCACTCTTGTTAAAAGACTGTCTAATCTTTTATGAAGGGTAATTGTCGGCTATGGTTGTGGGCAGAATTTCAACTTGGGAGGATTTAGTCCTGACCCTCTTTCCACCTTACCACCTACTTTACTCTAATGACAACAGGATCAGTAAATTAAAAGTGTCAGCTGCCCTGCCATCAGTTTCCAAAGCTGTTCGGTCTAACTAAATTTATGGCCAATGGTTATATAAGCAGCATTGCCAAATCTCTGTAATTTTTACAGAGATGTAAACAGGCACAGAGAATATATGTTGCTGGAAGCTAAACCAAGCCCTGACATTACTATAATTAGGCCAATGATTCATACCACTTGTTCCTCTTAGAAGATATCTTTAGTAGCCAGAAAATTAAGCTTCAATTTTTGAAATTAGGGATTTTCTCTTTGTGTGTGTGTTTGGTTTTGTTTTTTGTTTTTCCTTTATAAAACAAGAATTTGGTTATTTAAAAATGGACAAGGTCTGTTAATCCTTCACCCTTAATTACTCAAAGCACTTGTGATATCTTAGAGTGTGACCTTCTGGAAAGGTCAGTGGTGTGAGATATTTATGGGGTTAACAAATAATTTTAAAAATAAACTTCCAGAATTAAGGCAGAATATCTGGAATGTACATTCATTTAATATTTCCAAAAATAAAATTAAAATAATTAGATATAGTGTGTGTGTGTGTGTGTGTGTGTGTGTGTGTGTGTGTGTTCATGTGAATGTTAACCTGCTCACGTGTGGTATACTCTGTAAGAAGAAAATATCAGATTTTTGTTATTCCTTTAGATATGGAACGCATATTAGCTGGCATGTTAGCTAGCATATAGTGACTATGTAAGACTCTATCAGAACTTTTCTGGTAAAGTTATTATTGTGATAAATGATTTCTTATATTAACAAGATTGGTCATAGCTTCTTTAGCCAAAACTATGAATAATGTTAAAAAAAAAAAAAAACTTGAGAAATTCTGGATTTAAATACATTTATCTGTATTTTTTTTCACCTGAAAATAAGATAATACCAATATCTTAAATCAGTTGCATGGGTTAAATAAAATAATATAAATAAAACAATCTCTATAGTACTTGGCCCTTTTAGGATCTCAAAGGACATAACAGCTCTCTTGCTAAGTAACTAGAATTTCCCAGTGAGACTGCTGATATGATCAAAGGTGTCACAGCCTGTTCATTAAATGAACTGTCCAGTTGGAAGGTTAGTTATTCTATTGGCCCAACCTATGTAGCTCTACTTGATAGTTTACTCCCTTTAATATTTTGAGAAAATGGAATTCACACAATACCTAAGCATATCCAACTTACTGCCTCACAAATAGCTTATTCCATTTTGACCAGATGTACTTGTATGTACTAATAACATTAACTTAAAATCTGCTTTCTAATTGCTACTTCAGTCTGGTCTCAAACCTGGACTCAGTAGATATACAAAATAAATTTTCCATATCAAAACACATTAACACTTTATGACAGATCATTTTATAGCAATAGAATTCTAGTTCTTTTAATATTTATGTACATTAATATTATGATACATTTATTTTTCTCATTTGCTTTTGGGATTTAATAAAATGTTGCTTGTAAAAAAAATTTGCCCAGTGCCTCATATATAATAAATGTCAGAAATTTATATTATTTTTGCCATATCCATCATTTTATGTGCTAGCTCCTAAGGGCACACTACATTTCATCACTCAGTTTCTTACAACATTTTGATGAAACCTAGCTATATTGTCTCAGAGTGGAATTATTATCCCTCATATTCTAATAGTTATTTTAATTGTTATTATTGGTTTAGGATCATCATAATATTGACTCGAGTTGTCCTAAATGAAAATTCTTACATACCTTAGGACTATTTTGTGTTCAATTAACAGAAAATCCAAATGGCTTAAAGTATACCAGTATCATTGATTAATTTAACTAAAATGTAAAGGAATACATCTCAATTCTGACTCAGCATGACAGAGAAGCACCAATGATATTACCAAAATAAAGATGTTAACAAGATCTAGTCTCTCTCTCTCTTTCTCTCTCCCAGTATTCTGGTTCATCTATATGGTTCAATTATATGAAAGACTTCTCTCATTTCATTTTTTTCTGGTAAATGTCTATTTTATAAAGAACCAAACTGAATAATCAGAATGTGAGAGAGCAACATGGAGACAGACAAAGACCATGACAGAGAGACACAGAGAGAATTATCTACATTATAGTATACCTTAAAATGCGATTGAGATTTCCAAAGCCATTATGATTCTTGATCTGTATATGAACCTAATTTTTTCCACCTTCTGGAACTTATTAATGACTTATGCATGTTTCCAGTCTTACAAAATTTCATCATAATCTATTGATCTTTCTTCGTAAATTGTCATGTGACTCAGCAGGCTCTTTCAATTTGGAAAGTCATAGCCTTCAGTTGCAAAATTATTTCTTGAATTACTCCTCTGGTGATTGCTTTATTTTGATTTTTCTCCATAATTCAGACCTTAGTTCTTCTGGAGTGGTCCTCTAATTTTCTTATCTTTTTTCTCCTATTTTCCCCACTTTTCTTATTTTATTGTTTGTTCTACTTTCTGGGACAATTCCTCAACTTTATCTTCTAACTCTTCCAGAGATAGGAAACAAATCACTTTAAATGGATTGTTGGGTGTGGCAGTAAGAAGGAGTTGGATAAGCTCACAGTGACTATGGAAGAGGAAACATTTCATAATGATCTCTGGTTCAAGAAATGTACACTATCTAAGGAAAATCATCCTCATGTCTAAAGGTATTTGTTTCTAGCTGGTAATGTAATTGAGTCTTCAGTAAGCTATTGCACTGATCTACCATAGAGACTAGCTACTGCTTTATGATAAAGTACAATGATTTATATGACAGTAAACCCTAAGCTGCATTTCTTTTTCTGTGATTTTAGTTCCTAATCAAAATCAATATACTGTAGGACACCAGGATGGTACCTATATATGATGATGCAAGGCAGTCAAATCTATATCCCTAGGAGGTGGCTATTCCAGTGATAACAAATCATGGACCACTCCATGATGGAAGGGGTCCATTGTAATCAACCTACTATCAGGTGATGTCCAATCTTCCTAGTAAATAAAGCCATATTCTGACAAAACACTGGTCTGTGCTATTAATAGGCTGAAAATTCAGCAATAGTAGCAGCCAAGTCATTCTTGGTAAGGTGAATTTCATGCAGTTGAGCTTAGGCCTGGTCTTCATCACTTTATACAGATCGCCATTAAATAAGCACTATCCCTTCTCTCCTTGCTTTGTGCAACATTTCTAGCAGAGGTTGAGTCTCCTCTGTAGTTCCATTACCCACAAGACAACCCACTTCTCTAGAGACTCATCTCCAACTAGGAAGTACTCACAATTCCAAGTGAGTTACACCAAATCCTGGGGTCCGGTCACCATATTTTCCTTCATCTTTCTAGACCAAAACATAGTGGGATCTTGCTTTTGTTTCTCATTTTTAAATTGCCATGTCTTCAACCAACCATTTATAATAAGAAATATGCTCTAAGGGAAAATATTCTAATGATTGTAATCAATCAGAAGTGAACTGCAATATGCCCAAATCTACCTCAGGACTATTTCTCTGGTCAAAAGTGACTGACCTCAGAAAACTAAAGATATTACCCTTGTGATATTTATGATATCACATGAGATTTTCAAGCTCTGACAAAATCTGTCCCACAAGCAGGACACAATGCTGCAGGCTGAGTAGCCAAAGTACATCATCTTAGTAGCCGTCCAATTATGAACGAGATAGTTAAAGTATCATTTTTTTACATTGAGCACTATTTCAATAGAAGTCCATTAGCTAAGGAAAAACGTATCCAGAAAAACTGCTTCTTCTGAAAAAATCGATTTAAGGAGAATGTTCTTCAAGAAACTTATAATTTAATTCCTATTACCTTTGCAGTTTCAACTTAAATAGTTTTTTAAGAAGCTATAGATAGTGGAGTTATGTTTCAAATTTCCTGTTCATCTGTAAAACATTATATCATCAATTACCTCTTGGTATATATTTTTCAAATATAAATTTATTCATATATAATATGTAAATGCATAAATATGTGTATATATGTTATTTTATTTCACCTATTTTATATGACTAACATTACACCTACTACTAAAGACTGCTAAATTTGACTGAATTACATGCGTAGTCTATAGGGAATTGCCTATATATTCCTAAAGTTAAGCAAAAAGTCATTGCATATTATTCTTTAATATATTTGTGAAGTTAATCACAATAAAAATAAATCATTTGATTTAAAATTATATAAATTATTTTAAATAAGTATATTATTTTAAATTTTATAACAAGATACTTATTATTTAGAAACCTAACTTTAGTAAGAATATTTTATGTTAAACTATTTCATATAGTTATTGTGTTTTATTATATATATTATTAATTTAACAGCATCTTAAAATAAATGCTGAAACACAGAAATGCAGGAGCAGAAGCAATCATGGTCTTAAATTTAGTTAATTTTAGTGCTTTGGGATTAGTAACCAAACTTGATGAATGAGAAGTATCATGTGATGATTTAATTTTTTTTAATGCAAAGGACAAAAAATAAATATAAGGCACATGTAGCAACCTACTTATTAACAGCTTCCACTTATTACCATGCCTGTCATAGGACTGATATTCTGTTGTGCATTTTCCCTACCTGTTGATTATATACATAGTTTTAAATTTATAAAGTTTGCAAGGATTATACAATCATACACTTTACCCAGATTCACCAACTGTTTACATTTTTGCCTCATTTGCTTTCTCCTGGTTCTGTTCTGTTCTCTCCTCTCTTCTCCTCTCCTCTCATTTCTTCTCCTCCTTCCCCCCTTTTATCTCCTCTTTTCTCCTGTCCTTTCCTCTCTATATATTATATCCACATCTATCTATATAGTTAGACAAAGATAGAGAGAGAAAGAGAGACAGATATATAAAGTTGAAGACATCATACCCTTTACTCTTTCATACTTATAAACAAGGATATAATCTGACCTGACCACACTCACAATGATCAAAATCAGAAAATTTACTACTGATCCAATACTATAATCCATACTCCATATTTACATTTTACCAATTGCTCAATAATGTCCTTTACCTTTTTTTCCCACAGTCCAGGTTCTAATCTAAAATCGCACATTTAAAAGTTGTTATATATCTTTAGTCTTCTCTATTCTGAATTGATTCCTTAGCTTTCATTTTTCTTGATTTTGACCTTTAGAAGAGTACAAACCAGCTATATTGTAGAATATCTTCTCCCCAAACCTAGCTTGAGACAAATCTTGTGGACAAAAGTGAAGAGGCTGTCAAAGAGATTACATTAAATATTTATTTCACTTTTGCATTCTGTTCTATAACATATGCATATTTGTTTAAGGTAATTTCCCTCCAAAACATCTTTGGGAGGAATTCAAATTTATCGCATAGTCCTTTGTACAATCCACCATATAATTACCACTTTATCTATTTGAAATTTGGCTTTCCCTAATGCCTGAATCCAATATTCAACTTTATTTTCATTAGAAGATTTTTAAGAAACTTGAAGAGAGTACTATGAAAGGTTTGAACTTTGGTGACAAATCTAAACTCATACAATTGTTGCTAAATTCATATTGCTTGGAATAATCCCTAAAACTCAATACTACTCCTTTGGTATACTTAGGAGAAAAGAAACAACAACAACAACAAAACAAGACCAGATGAATCACTGTCATTAAGGAACTATTAAGAGTTCATCCATCTGAAAGCATGTTTTCCCAAATAAAGGAAAAACTGGTTCATAGAATTCATACCCTGTAGCCAGGCATGGGAGAACATTGGACTCAGTAAGTTGTTGCTGTTTACTTTTTTTTTTTTTTCATATTAAAGGAAAAATGCATTTCTTTTTATTTATTTATTTATTTTTAACATTTTTATTGGAGTATAATTGCTTTACAATGGTGTGTTAGTTTCTGCTTTATAACAAAGTGAACCAGTTATACATATACATATGTTCCCATATCTCTTCCCTCTTGCATCTCCCTCCCTCCCACCCTCCCTATCCCACCCCTCTAGGTGGTCACAAAGCACCGAGCTGATCTCCCTGTGCTATGCGGTTGCTTCCCACTAGCTATCTATTTTACATTTGGTAGTGTATATATGTCCATGCCACTCTCTCACTTTGTCACAGCTTACCCTTCCCCCTCCCCATATCCTCAAGTCCATTCCCTAGTAGGTCTGTGTCTTTATTCCCATCTTGCCACTAGGTTCTTCATGACCTTTTTTTTTTTTTTTTCCTTAGATTCCATATATGTGTGTTAGCATACTGTATTTGTTTTTCTCTTTCTGACTTACTTCACTTTGTATGACAGACTCTAACTCCATCCACCTCACTACAAATAACTCAATTTCGTTTCCTTTTATGGCTGAGTAATATTCCATTGTATATATGTGCCACATCTTCTTTATCCATTCATCTGATGATGGACACTTAGGTTGCTTCCATGTCCTGGCTATTGTAAATAGAGCTGCAATGAACATTTTGGTACATGACTCTTTTTGAATTATGGTTATTCAAATAAATAGGCAAATTTTCCTTTCAAAATATCTATTTGGAATGCTTAATTCATAAAAACACATGGGAGGGTTATTCATTCAATGATTCTTTTAGCCAATAGTCACTTATATACACAAAGTACTATACCAGAATCTAGATATAAATGGTAAGAAAAAATGGACCTGGTTCCTAGCCTTATTGAACCTAAATTCCAGTGAAAAAGACAGGCATCAAAAAATAATCACACAAGTTGTTATATAATTTCCAACTGTAATAATTATATAAATGGATGTTTATAAGAAAATTAGGCTTATACTGAAATCTGAAAGAAGAAAAGTAGTTTGCCATCTAAAGAGTATGAGAAAAGCAGAATTGCATGAGTAGGAGAAGAGGCAGAAGCAGAAGGCGAGTGGGACAGGTGTGTAAAAAGTAATGTCCAAAGTGGCATGAGGTGAGGCTTCAAGAGGATATACAAGGAAGGCAGATGCGGGGTCTATTAGTCATACAATGGAATTTTGTCTTTATTTTTTTTAATACTAAAATATTGAAGGCTTTTGATTAAGAAGGTATAATAATCACATTTATGCTTTTAAATTATTATTTTGGCTTCAGTAATGATAACTGATGGTAAGAACTAAAAAACGTTTGCAGGTAAATGAAATAAAAAGTATTGCAGAAGTCCACTTTGGATAGAGTTGATTTTGGGAAAACCTAAGCATTGTATGAATTTGAGATACATTTATGAGGCAAATAAACTATGTTGTGGTGATAGACTAAACAGGACTCTCTCTGTTATTCAACTTTGTCCCTAAGGCATTCAGCAACATATTATTGAATACCTATTATGCGCCAGAACTGAACTGCAGTCCTGAATGAGATGAATTCTTGGTTTTCAAAGACATAACAGTCTAGACAGACAGAAATGGCTAGTATACTTTTAAATGCAGTTTAATCAGCTTTTTTCTTAATAGTTTTAGACTATCCCAAATTAGCAATTAATTCTGTTAACATCTAAAAATGTACATATTTATAAAGACTAATTAAAAACAAATCCATATGTATCAACTTTAATAGCTTAGCTGTTAGGGCGCCTTATTTCCAGCAACACTCTTACTCAGGAACATTTGCTAATATTTCTCATTTGGCTAAGGTAATAAAGCATCCTTAAGCCTTGCAGGGCGAAATGTACATAACTCCCAGAGATTGTTCCAATGTTTGTAAAAATATCTTATCACTCTCACTATGAACTCTTCCCAATAAGCAGATAAATAAGAATTCAGCAAGCAATCTAGACCCATTATCTCTTACCCCTTCTGTTTAATCAAACCTGTGTTTTGCTTCTTGGGCACTTAGCCAGAAGCTTATAAGATATCTATTACAGATAGTGCCTGGCCTCTTTATGACACTGTAAATCAGGTCCTTAAAGTGAGAAACATCCTTGTCAGAACATTCAAAGTTGCTGTTGAGGGCAAGCAAAGTCTATCACTTTAGAAGTATTGATTGCAAGAAACAGAAAGCAATTCAGACTAACTTAAAAAGAGAATTTCTTGGAAGGATTTTGGATCTCACAGTGGCCAGATCTTGTCATAGCAGGAACAAGGTGGGCTCCAGAGGGTCACAGAACAGGAAGAAAGATACAAAGTATTTGCCTATTGAGAAGGAAAGGCTCATGAACATGACATTGTTGGCAATGAGACCAACAGCACAGAAACTATGCCTCCGCTAGATCTGTTCTTCAGGCAGAACTGACGAAAGCTGACAAATGTCTGCTATGCACTGGCTGCTGCTTGACAGGCCAGTTTGGGCAGAGTCCACAGGATGTCAGTATTAAGTACAGTTAGCTGAATTCTAGGGTTTGTTTTTTCACTTCACACAAATTCTAGACCTTCCTGGAAAGATGACTAGGTGCATCAAAATAGCACTCACAAACAAAATTAAGAATGATATGCCTGGGGTTAGGGGGCACTTGCTCAAGATAACATAATAATCAGGAAGTGATGGAGCTGAATTTGAACCTCAGATTGTTTGGTGATAGAGCCAGTGCTACTAGACTGTGACATTTGGCATAGCTTCCAGGGTAACCCCCTGGCACATGAGATTATCTAGTCCTAATTGCTTCCCAAAGGCCCTTCTACTAATTCTACCACATGGGGGTACAGGATTTCAACATATGGATTTTGGCAGGACACAAACATTCAGTCTATAACATCTTGAAAGCTCAAATATTATCATTGGTAAAGTCACTGTTTGTTTTCCTTGAAGTGGCAGGATTACTTTATTCATTTTCAAGAAAATGTAAGTCACACACTCAAGTCTGAATAATCACCATTTGTCAGTCAGTCATTCTTTCAAGTAAAAACAATGTTCTATGAAAAAGCCTCAAATACAGAGTGCAACTCAATTGCACAAGTGTTTTTTTAATCAAAAAATAATTTAAATTACAATGCAGCATAAGTGCTTTATAAATAGTTCCCATTTTGTCAATTTTTTTAAATGTGCACTTGGAAATTGAGATTGATTAACATTGATAAGTATTGCTGCTTTTTCAAGGACATTTTCAAGTGATACTGGAACATTTTTTGTTGAGAAACACAGCAGTAAAGAATACCACAGTATTATAGTGTTGGTGCTAGTACTGATGCAATTTGTTGCCACTGCTTTGATTCATGCTATGCCACTACTAATTTTACACATTGCTTTTGCACCGTCAGTGTAAATGTCAAGACAGTGAAAAAGGGAGATAACATCTCAGTATTATTATGGTAATTGCTTCTAATTTGCAGACTCCCTGAAAGCAAATCAGGGACCACTGGGAATCCACAGGCTGCATTTTGAGAATTACTGGCCTAATATGAGATTGTTTTCAAATTAAAGTTTTCTAGGTTGTCAATAAAAGGGATCGATTAGCTCAACCAGGTATGATACTTAAAGGAATTTGAAATGAAGAAGCAGAATAGGGGAAAACAGAGAGAAGACAATAAACACAAGCTATGAGAAAGTGAAAGCCATAATATTAAGAGGAGACTAGAATGGAGAAAGTTGGCGGAAGTATGAAAGTTGGTGGAGAGAGGAAGAGAGGAAAGAACTGATTTAGTATGATGTCAGTTTACTATGGTTGCTGGGGGAACGCTGGTGCTACCTTAGTAATGACGTGGATTTCCATAAACCCGAACTATGAAACTACTAAGAAAACATCTTAGTTTCCTAATGGTCTTACAAATTAGTAGTATTTAGTTATGAAGAGTCTTACAGATCTTTATCACCTGAGGTAGCATTTACATGTTTCTATTTCTTGGAACAGAAAAAAATTAATGAAATAATATAGCTCCCTATATCAAATTGTCATTATTTCTCCGTGTGGTATTTATCAGAAGGTAAATCTACTGTATCGAAGAGGGAATTTCATTAGGTTTCATTAATAGGAAGCAAATGGGTTGAGACCATGACGGGTCAGCCAGGGAGAAAGAACAACACTTAGAGGTTTGTTAAAGATAAATAACAGCAGCAACACCAGTAATAATAGTAAATAATTCATATGAACAAAATATGTTTTCTTTCTTTTTTCTAATTAAAACCAGAATGAGAAAAAATGAGGGCATATTTGGACACCAAAAATATAGGACAAACATCTCAAAAAAGACCAGGAGTCACACATCTTTTCTAATTATCTTTATGGTAGGAAAACTTACCATGTATATGAAAAATACAGTAAAGAGTAATCATTAGTGAGACCAACTAGTTTCTCTTTAAGGAGAAAACTGGGAAGAAGTTCAGAAGGGAATTTCAAAGTACATGAAAAAGAAAACTTTGAGAGATTGATTTTGGGTTTTACATAAGATTAATTTTATTAGGTCTCCATACCCAGGAACTATTTATGTAACACAAAGCCTCTGGACCTCCCCCTAACATGTTCATACATAACAGTAACTATAAGTCTGAGCATTTCAGTTGCCACTAAGTTTTATTTGTGGCTTTTATTGTGTGAAAGCAATGGTTTAGCTCAGTTTCCCAGAGAAGTAGCTTTGGAAATTGCATTTGACTTGTTCTAAGTAGCAGTAATGTAATACCTAGATGACTAAGAAAATTTAAACCCACTCAAACATGTAGGTTAAGGTAGTAGAGTGAGTTAACAATTGCAAAATACTTGTACATCACCACTCATTACTTAAAGACATTATAGTCAATACTGATTATAAGAAAGATGGAGAGTATTAGTTTCTTTATGTTCAATTGAAATTCCAGCATATCATTTTCTTGGAAATAAAAAGGAAGTGATCTAAAGTTCAACTACAAGAATAATAAGGTGATACAAGCCAAGATAGTTCTGGAAAAGAGTAATGATAGTGGTTTACCTTCCAGATATTAAAAAAAGTAATTATAATGTTTTGTGCTGCATATTAATTTTATGATACATTTTTGTCTCTTCTGTAAATATGAACTATTTCATAATTAAAATGAAAAGTAGATGTTACCATTAAAAGCACAAACAAATCAATAGTACCTGGGTCAAATCCAGGTATACCAAAAACTCAGTATTGGATAAAAGTAATAGTATAATGGAAGATAGTATTATTTAATACTTGTCACTTGCACAATTGTTTCCTTAAGTAAAAACTTAAGGAAAGTACTTTTCTTACTTTTCTTAATGAAAAATAGTTACAGAAGATAGTTAAATCTTTAATATCTGAATACCTCCCACAAATTTATCAGGTAAATGAAATAAAATGGAGAAAAATGCACATAAAATCATAGAAGAATGGCAAAGAACTAATAAATATATTAGTACAGTTAACTCAACTGTGAATCAAAGGAGATAAAGTTATAATAAAATATCAAATACAGTTTTTTTAAGTTTAAAAATATAATAATACTTAATATTGGCAATGGTATGTTCAATGGGCACTTTCATATTCCTTTATGAGAATGTAAATATTAACAAAAATGTTTGGAAAATATTACATTTCCCATTCATTTTCATTGAAAAATAAGTTTTGCCCTTCAATCCTTCAATTCCACCTTAAGTGACACAAACTGATGGAATAGTTAGAGAATTCAACAACGGTTTATGTACAAGTGGCTAGACTTGAGCATCTGAGACTGGATTCCCAATAACTGCAGCTGTCGTCTACTTTCTAAGCATGATTTATGAATTTTCTTTTTATTATTGAATAATTCTTTTGGGGGGGTCAACATTTAATATTTTAATACCTTAGCTTAAAACAAAAAAACCTCTGTTCTAGAATAGAGAGTTTCAAAAAAGGGAAAACACATCTTTTATGCTTAATAATAGAAATGGTTGTGGCTAAATAAGCATCACAGAAATATATGTTAACCAAGAAGATGGGCTTACACAGTTAATGAAAAGGGAAAAAGAAAAATTCTATCACTGAATTTTTAGAAACACTGGAGTAGGTATTAGAATTTGTGAACTTGGGAAGTTGATATATGGTCAAGTTGAACTTGTTTTTAAAAATAACAGCAAAAGCAGGGAAGAGAAGGAAAATATTTGGTGAGAAACACAATGGAGGAAGTTAATGTATAGACCCTGGAATAGTCATATCTAGGTGTGGTTCAATTTTATTTTTGCTTTGCTATGATTTCTGTTATACCCAAATCATCATAAACTACTTTGAACCTTAATATTTTAACTTATTTATATTTGAGGGATTAAGAAGAGCCTAAGTCCCATATGCAACAAAAGTCTATAGAATTGGGTGACATCAACCAGGGGTCCAATACAAATATAACATATGAGGAGTTGTTTTTCCAAAGAGCACAGCATTTTCTTTTAGAGATATTTAATATTGAAAAAAGAACTAAATAACAAACAAAGACAAAATAAACATATGAAACCTGTAATCATTTTTTAATGACTAGAAGAAAAACTTAGGAAAAGAATGGATAAAATATAGGCCTTCCTTCCTTAATTAGCATGGAGTCTCTTATTACTGCATTTGGTCTTTAAGGGGAGTGAGTGCCCTTCCTTGGTAAAATATAGTATGTGATGGCAGGCTTAAATGCCTGTTGCCACAACTAGGGAAAAAAAGCCAGATTAATTACAAAAATTATATTATGAAAGGCATCAGGGAGCACTATGCAAGCAATGAGGAGCAGATGATCAAAACTTCTGGAGAGGAGAGAATTGCTTTGATGTAAGCTGATAATATCTAGCTATTCAGGGGTTTTTTCCCCTGTGGGTATATGCCAGGTTTCCCGAAGAACATTTACTAAATTCAGGGTTTATTTGGAAGACAGAAGTGGGTTTCTTGTAGACAACATATATAAGGGTCTTGTTTTTGTATCCATTCAGCCAGTCTGTGTCTTTTGGTTGGAGCATTTAAAACATTTACATTCAAGGTTATTATCAATATGTATGTTCCTATTACCATTTTCTTAATTGTTCTGGGTTTGGTTTTGTGGGTCTTTTTCTTCTCTTGCATTTCCCACTTAGAGAAGTTCCTTTAGCATTTGTTGTAAAGCTGGTTTGGTGGTGCTGAATTCTCATAGCTTTTGCTTGTCTGTAAAGCTTTTGATTTCTCCATCATATCTGAATGAGATCCTTGCTGGGTAATCTTGGTTGTAGGTTTTTCCCTTTCTTCACTTTAAATATGTCCTGCCATTCCCTTTTGACTTGCAGAGTTTCTGCTGAAAGATCAGCTGTTAACCATATGGGGATTCCCTTGTATGTTATTTATTGCTTTTCCCTTGCTGTTTTAATATTTTTTCTTTGTATTTAATTTTTGATAGTTTGATTAATATGTGTCTCATAATGTTTCTCTTTGGGTTCATCCTGTATGGGACTCTGTGCTTCCTGGACTTGACTGACTATTTCCTTTCCCATGCTAGGGAAGTTTTCGACTATAATCTCTTCAAATATTTTCTCAGACCCTTTCTTTTTCTCAGCTTCTTCTGGGACACCTATAATTCGAATGTTGGTGCCTTTAATGTTGTCCCAGAGGTCTCTGAGACTGTTCTCAATTCTTTTTATTCTTTTTTCTTTATTCTGCTCCATGGCAGTTATTTCCACCATTTTATCTTCCAGCTCACTTATCCATTCTTCTGCCTCAGTTATTCTGCTATTGATTCCTTCTAGAGTATTTTTAATTTCAGTTATTGTGTTGTTCATCACTCTTTGTTTGCTGTTTAGTTCTTCTAGATCCTCGTTAAATGTTTCCTGTATTTTCTCCATTCTGGTCTGAGATTTTGGATCATCTTTACTATCATTACTCTGAATTCTTTTTCAAGTAGGTTGCCTATTTCATCTTCACTTATTTGGTCTTGTAGGTTTTTACCTTGCTCCTTCGTCTGTAACATATTTTTTTGTCATTTCTTTTTTTTTTTTTTTGATGGGTGGGGCTGTATTCCTATCTTACTGGTTGCATCCAGCACTGGAGTTTGCAGGCAGTTGGATAGAGCTGGGTCTTGGTGCTGAGATGAGGACCTCCAGGAGACCTCACTCTGATTAATATTCCCTGGGGTCTGAGGTTCTCTGTTAGTCCAGCGGTTTGGACTCGAAGCTCCCACCACAGGAGCTCAGGCCCAACTTACAGCCTGGGAACCAAGATCCCTCAAGCCGTTTGGCATGGCAAAAACAAATAAAAAAAAGAAAAGAAAAGAAAAAAGGAGCAATACAATAAAAAAGAATAAAAAACAAAATAAAATTAGAAAGATAAAAAATATATTAGGAAAAATAAAAATATAATTGAAACAACTGCAACAAGGTAAAATAAAACCACAACAGAAAAAAGAAAAAAAAAGGGGGGGAGGGAACAAGCCAAAAGGAGCAGAACAATAACAACGTATAAAAAATAAAATAAAATTAGAAAAATAAAAGATTTATTAGAAAAAATAAAAATATAAATGAATCAACAACAATGAATCAACAAGGTAAAACAGAACCCCAATCTAAAAGAGGAAAAAAAATAAAAAAGCCTTGGCTATGGGGGGTGGAGTTTAGGCGGGGTTTAGGGTGGAGCGGGACCTACATGGGTGTGGGGTGATATTTGAGTGTGGCGCAGGGCCTAGGCTCAGGACCCATGCAGCCAGAAAAGGCCTTGTGGGGGCGGGGCCTAGGTGGGGCGACATTCAAGCATGGGGCGGGGCCTCTGCTTAGGACCTGTGCATAAGGGGAGAGGCAGCACGTGGAAAGGAGGGCCTCTGGAGCCGTGGAGTTCTTGAGTTTGGAGGTAAGGCCCTGGGTGAGGGTGTGTGGGTGGATTTTAGACCCAGTGCAATTGGAGGGGGTCTCAGAGGGGGTCTCCAAGTGTAGAGGTAGGGCCCTGGGTGGGGGTGTAGGCACGGGGCTTGGGCTCTGTGCAGCAGAAGGGAGGCTCCAAGAGAAGAGGATTAGGTCTGGAAGTCCGACAGACTCCCTGGTGCCTACATTGACAGGGAAAGTGCTGGCTGCTTTCCCTTCCGTTCCTCCACTCCCCTCCCCCACCATCTCCCCCACGGTCTCCCCCATCCCCACTGGACCCCTAACGTGGGTGGGTCCCGCTGGGGGTAGGAACTCCTCCCCTCCCCCAGCCACACCTCAGGGGTGCCGGTCCCGGAGGTCCAGCCTTTACTTTTGCCTCGCCTACCCTCCCTCCCACTCCCTCAGGACCCACAGGGCTGGAGCGGGCCTCGGTGGGCAGAGGATCAGGCCCAGGATCTCAGCAGGCTCCCGGGGGCCCAAGTGGGCAGGGGAACCTGGCCATGCTCCCTTTTGATCCTCTGCCCTCCCAGTGGTCCCCCAATTTCCCCCTTCAGGTGTGGGATCCCTTACCCTCCCCCCAGCCACCTATCAGGGGTGCTGGTCCCATCACGCCTCCATTTCTCCTCCCCCCTCACTGCCCCCCCCACCCCACGTCCTACCCAGTCACTGGGGGTTCCTCCCGTCCCCTTAGGTGTCTGTGGTCCCCCACCAGTGCCTGGTAGGTGCCCTAGTTGTGCAAAGACACAAATTCCACATCCTCCTAGTCTGCCATCTTGACTCCACCCCCCAAAATTTGGAAGACTTAATCATCAGAATAATGTTAAATTTCATTTCGGCAATTTATATACCAAGCATCAGTTAAATGTGAAGAATTATTAATGAGTAAATTTACTTGGCCCTGATACTACAGAGCACTGTTATTAGTTTTAGAGAATATCGATTTTCATATAGATTTTTCAGTGAACTGAAATACACACATCAGTTTTTAATCTATTTCTCCCTGTTTCCCCTCCCTTCTTTGCTAGGGATATGACATTATGGATAAAATTGGCTAGATTCTAATGATAGACATTTACAAATATTTTAGATTTTTCTTCTTCTCCTGTTTTTCCAGGATAGTGTCTTAAAATACCACTGCTTTTTCTCCCTTCCCCATGCCTCTGAAAATAACACAGATTTCTTGATATCTAACATTTATGAAATTTGGAATCATCAAAAGTACATCTTAAATTTTTAATGGGAAGTGTCAGTTTTGTACTAGAAGTCATGAACTAACAAAAGATAAGACTGAGCCCAGAATGTTATACAATCTTATGATGCCTCTCACCCTGCCTCTTTGTTATGTACAGAGTGACCTGAGAGAGTCCTGGTTATGTCTGCTATCACAGCATAATGATGCCCCTTTTCATTCTTAAATGTGTCCCAGTTCAGAAGGTAAATTATATGGTCACTCTACGTATATGAAATGTAATAGGGATGGGAATGGAAGCAACTCAGAGGGCACTGGGAAAAGTATTTAATATTAGACCATAGGAACTCTCTTTCAAAAGTATAGCTCTTAGAGTTATGCTTCAACAGGTCGTACTTTGATTTCCCATGCACAGTGAAAGATGTGTAGTCAGTATTAACTACCAGGATGTTATGAGCAAAAAAAAAGACTATAGTTCTTTATTATCTTATGACTCTAGAGAGTCACCCTAGTAACTTGGCTCCTGAAACATCTACAGAGGAATTTGAAATTTTTCTTTTGTACAATCAAGTCACATTTACATTTATATATTTAAGTTAAATTGAAGAATGTTGTTAGTCTACAATCACTTTAAGATAACCAATATAGAACAATATTTCAGTAACTACAAACAGGTAGATTGGCATAGTCACATATATATTAGAATCAGTGGATGAAGATGGATTCTTTCAAAATTGGAGAGAGAACTGAGATTCTGATTTAATAGGTATAGAAGGGAGCTTCAGAATGTGTACTGAACAGATCAAAAATTTTTTTTAATTTTCCACAGATAATGGTAAATTTTTATCAGGTTAAGAAACACCACCCTGACTACAATTCACTTTGTACTATTATTTATTTAGAACCTTTTATACCTGAGATATTCTGCAGGACACTAGGTAGATTGGTGAACACAAATACTATTGTTATTATTTTGAAGATCCTGGTATACCAATAAATGAGTAAGCACACTGCTAGTTATATACTGGGAAACTGATAAATGTTATCAAGGAAAAGAGCAGGTAGCTAGCTATAAAGGATAACAGGAAAAGAAGTACTTTTGACTGGTAGTAGATGGCTCAAATCTGACAGGGTTGTCATAATGCCACCTCACCAGCCACATGCATAGGCCTGTGACTTAGTGTTTTAGCAATTAGATTTCTATCCTTTAACAGCAACAATGTTTTTTTCAAAAATGGGCACATGACCTAAGGAAGAAAAATTACTACTCTGTCTGGGAAAGTTACTACTTATTGGAAGAGAGGTGACTGCCTTTACTTTGGAATCACTAGCTGAAAGGATGTGTAGGCCTAGATCTACCAGTGGGCATATTTTCCACGACATAGGAAAAGTTTTCCCAAGAAAGTTGTCAGCACATAAGAGACGGAGAGACAGAGGTCTGATGACACAGTTGTTAGCATGCTTTTTTCTCTCTGAATACAGCTGGACTTGAACTCAGCTTCACCCCTTGGATTTCCCAATTATGTGATTCATGAATCCTCATTTGGTTTACACTAGTTGGACAGCTGAGTTTCTCTCACTTGCAACTGAAGAATACTGATATTTTTGTGAGATATAGCAAAACAGATTACAGATTTGTGCTTAATCTCAGAAAGTAGCCCTACATTTTTTTCATTTTAAATAATTACATGTTCATATTTCCATATTTTTAGGGTTGTGGGGAGAGATGTGTATTTTTCCATTTGGGGACCACTTCAAAACCTGAATTCCACCTAAGAAAAGCAGCATGAATTGAATTTTTTTTAAAAAAGCAAAAAACCTGTAGGTTTCTTTGTCTGAGGAACTTGTAATGATCTCTGAAATTGCACCATAGTACCGAGATAAGTACTAAACCAGAAATGAAAAGGTCTCATAATTCTCAAGGAGTCAGAGTATGTCTTTGTGTGAAGGACACCTAAACTTCTTCCATGGCAACTAAAGGGCACCTATATTAGGGAACGTGGATCCCTAAATGGCCAGATGGTGAGGATAGGTTTAACTTCCAGTAAAGGAAGAGTCATAGAATAGAAAGTTTCTAGAGAGATGAGCAGGAGCTTCTGGAGTAAAAGGTATTACTGACTTAAGTGCTGATCACTTTAAAAGGAGCTCCTTCTCCATAAGTAAATAAGGGAGCTTCAAATAAATAGAAAAAAAAAAAAAAAACATCGAGAGGTCAGTGCACACATTATTACTGGAGCTTGGGTGGTGGCATACCAATGGGGAGGTGTGGGAAATGGTCTATGAAGACAGGGAGGAGTATTTCATCACTGACCAATCATGCTGAGCATTGTTGGGCATCATGATAATCAAAGTATGCTTATTTTCAGTATGTTTTATTGCTATTTTAAAAAATTCTCTTTAGACGATACAGCCCATTTTTGCCTGCACTGGAAACAGACTGCTCCAACTGTCCCGCACCATTGTACACTATCACCTTTGCTAATGTTGAGAGAACTGTGATCATTGATCAGGTGGAAAGAGATTTCCAGTCTTCACTAGTACAGAGAGCCCTAGAAAAATGGTTGCCTTGGATGACAAGGAGAGGAGATAATTGCCAACAGATGATGGCAAAACAGTTGGCCATCAGAGAGAAAGCATAACTACAAAATATCATCATAGACCTGTGTGCAATTCCTCTCTGTTCATTACCAGAACAGCACAGGGGAAAAACAGTCCTTAACACCAAGGAATAGTAATAGACTGAGGAGTGCTTCCTGAGATACAAAGACTATGGGGGCATTGTGGTACTTTTGCTACTCCAATCTGCATATGTAAATCCCTCAAATCTGCTTTCTTCATCCTGCATTCTTAAATAAGGTGTCTACACATGAGGTTCCAGGTGGAGTCTAGCTGCCTAGCACTAGAGCTTGTCTTTCAATTACAATATTAATTTGATGTTTAAAATCTTATGCTGAAGCTTTCTGCATGGTCTCAAATGGAATAGTACATTGGATTCCATAAAGCTCTTTCGCAGACTATCTCTGCAAGCTAAAGGCATGACAACAAAACTCTGGAAAGCAATTTTGCAGGTACAAGACTATAGGGCCCAGGTATACAGCTATTTGATCCTTTGACATAATCTAAAGGGAAGAGACAGTAAGTCTCTGGGAGTGGATTATTTATAGGTTCTTCAAACAATAGTTCATAATCATTACTTCTCTCACATAGAATGAGTTCAAGAATGCATTTATGTGTCAGCTGTTTATATTTCATCTTAGCAAAATGTTAATTGTGTAACATTTGTTTTCTTTTTAAGTTATACCATTTCTTTCAAATGCCTTTGTGTAATTAATTTAAATATTATGGAAGTTAACCCAGTACAAAATATCTTCAATCTTTTGCCTTTTAAATTTATTATGATAGCTGAAAATTTCCCTTTCAATTGGATCTAGCTACTTTTTAAAATCTTTTTCATCAGGGTCCTAATTAGACAGATGTATATTTTCTTTCAATACTTCTATATTTTTTGGTTTACATTTAAGTATTTATACACAGCTTGTGAGAATCTAAATTTGTCTGTCTTTTCTATGTTGCCAAAAATCTTTAAGTGAATAATTATTCTTTTCCAATGAGCTAAATTTCTGCTCAGTTTACAGGAAAGATATATCTTTCATTCACTATTATATTCCCAGCAGTTAGCAGAGTCCCTGACACACAGTAGGAGCTTAACCTATTTTTGCTGATTAGATAAATAAACTGAAGATGCCTGATTCCAGCTTCTTGTCAAATTCTGAGAACACTCAGATATTATTTCAAAATATTTTTAAGATAATTCCTATATAACTAAATAATTTGTTATTTTATTTCAAAAATCACATTTTCCCTTCCTAGCCAGAATCACTTTCCACATGTCAGCTTTGTTAGTGAAGAAAGCAGATAGCAAATACTTTTTTTCCACCTCTCACATATCCAGTTTTCTAATTTGGGCCAGCAGTTTGTTGTTGATAATCATTTTTAAAGATTATATGTTTGCATATTTTCAACATGTATATGTGATTTTATAACCATTCATAACTAAGTTTCTTAGATTTAATTTTATATCAAAATGATGTTAATGCTAATTTATAAGATACATTTATAAGTATATGCTTTTAACAGCTACTTTTATTTAACTTTGTTTTTTGTATTTTCATAAACATACTTATGCAGAAATTTTCCTTGTTTTTTGTTATATCATTTCAAATTGTTCTGTTCTATGTGTTTTATTTTCTTCTTCAGATATATTAATTATCTGTATAATATCGCTGTTGTCTAGACTCAGGAGCTATCATCTCTCTGTCTTTATTTCCAATTTTTTTTCAGCATCCTATAAGATTTTCTTGAGATTACTCTTTACAACCCTGATCTGATGTTTAACAGAATTAATTCTGTTTTTGGTGAATATAATTTTTATCATATTATTGTTTCCCAACACTCTTTGAAAAATTATTTTTCATCTTATTTTGTAGTGGTCTATGCAAGAAATTGCTCGATCTATTCATTTTCCACTCTCTTCCCCATATCTCAGGTAACTCACTTAACATTTCCCAAAATAAACACGTAATAGTGCCTTTCACTTTCCTAAAGAAATATTTTTTTTACCAATTACTTAAAAGCTATGGCCTTCTCAGATTATCTTTTGTTTTCCAACCCTTAGTAGAGAGATGAGTATAGCCTCTTTTATAAGACATACCTCAGTGAAAGAGCTGTCATAAATGACCAGTGATAGTCACTCTTAGCATAAGGAGGCAATAAGTATGTAAATCAGAAAATTAATATTTAGTAAAAAGGACTCAAGCCTGATCTTACTTCTCAAGAGAAGAACTAAATTTACATGTGTATGTTAATTTCATAATTCTTTAGCGTTTGTTCGATTTCTTTAGTAAAAAATCACAGCTTAACATTTGTCCATTGTGCCATAAATTTGTAAGCTTTCCATTAAGACACAAGTAAAGAATATTTCTATACAGTTAAGGTTTTCTGTAAAGGAGGATCAGGGATTGAGATTATAACTCAATATTTCTCTTATGTATAAGAGTGAACACATCCACTTTAAACACACATATAACTTTTCATTTTGTAATTGTTCAAGAGAAACGTGAACCTTCTTTGTTGAGCCCTATATGTCATCAACTATGTCCAAAATATTAGCATTTAAAATTCCATTAACATAACACACTTGGATTTAATTTAGTAACCATCCTGGTTCTATAGACAGAATATTGCTGCACTTAATCACATGAAAACACCTGAAGACAGAAGTTCTATCTAAACATCCTTTGTGCTTCTATTGCATGATGCATGGAATTTTTCATTAAAAATTTGAATGCAATTTTAATGAGTATATTTGAAATATACAATTGACTATTTCCATAACATTTTACAAAATGTAGGCAAAACATTTCATTAATTTATACCTCAATAATTTTGTCAGTACACATGTATGGGTAGGCCTTCTTAGAGCTCAGATATCATGATGACTAATAGCGCTGTACTCAGATATCATGATGACTAATAGTGTTGGGCACTCCTTAGAAAATGCACTCTATAAATATATAAACATCATTTTGACTAATAGGAAATCAGTTGTCATGGTAGCTTTTTAGGAAATATAGTCTTTGTCTTCAAAGCATGTTACTCACTGGGGTGTTTTTAAAATGTAGGTCATGTGAAATTGGTTATGTTAGACCTCATTATATCTACTTGCTTTTATATAAGATTTATTTGAATTCACTGAATTCACTCAGGTATGGTGACTAATTTTGTGCATTGAATCTCTTAAAGCCTCCATATGTGCCTTTTACTGTTAAAACCTACACTGTAAAATGTAAACATCAGACTAAGAATTCTTATAATAAAAGTAGTAAGTGCCCATTCTAAATAGCTTTTGAAACGACAAAAGCAATAAACTAACCACTAGATATTTGTCAGATAAGCTATGCTTTTCTCAACCTTTGGATCCAATTCAAATGTGTATGTACATAATATTTTTATTTCTATACACCAGTCAGAGATTCAACAGAGCAATAGCCATGGTTTTCTCTGATTAAAAAGTAAATCACATCTTCTACATTGACAACATAGATGGTAGTGACTACACATTAAAAATATATTAAAGGCCTTTAGTTTTTCAAAGTGGCAGTTATTTCACAACTAATAATGTAGCATTCTTACTTTGTATTTCCCTTCTATAGTTAAGGGTAGGAAGCAATTGACATATTTTTATTCAAAAATCGTCAAAGACACAAAATTGTTGCTATTTAGCATAACATATTTGCTCATTTGAAAAAAAAAGTTATTCAGTACCTGTGTATATGTGACAGGTACCAAGAATACAGGAAAATCATATGGTTGAATCATGGATAGATGTTATCTGGTAATGCTTCCCTGATGTAACTTGTAACTGACATAATTGAGGGATTAGAGGTATTGCTTATCGGAATTAGGGATAGAGGACACAGGGAGAGACGTACAGGTTGTAGGGAGAAGTCATTGCAGAAAGAAGGAAGAACATGTGGAAAGGCTGAGTGGTAATGGAAGTGAGAAAAAAATAACATATAAATGGAATGTTCATGGTGCAGTTTAGCAAGTACTAGAATATTTTCTTTGGGAAAGGAGGTCAGAGGCCAAACACTGACACAGATAATAATCTTTTTATTTCCCTTGCCAAAGTATTAACTTGAAATGTCTTTATTGGTTCTGTGAATCTTTTACTTTATCTCTGGAGTTTTTGAATTATATGTTTTGATTGTAGACATGATTCCTTTGTTTCTGCTTATTTGACTCAAGTCTGACCAAAGTCCTACAAGTGGTGATGGTGTTCTTAGGTCTGAGACTACAGATCTAAGACAACACTGCCTTTATCATTCCATGTATTTTCTTGCCTAAAAAGAGGTATTTACCTATTTGGATCACTGCGGAAAATAACAGATTGAAAACAATATTGCCAGAAAGCAATGCCAAAGCAGTTAGGAAGAGGAGTATTCAACTTTTCTTTCCAAACAGAGGGTTAGGAGGGGCATACAGAAAGAGATGAAAGAAATGGGTAATTAGTGGTTACCTATAAGAACGTGGAATAGTAATAGTTCCATAATGATAACCAAAAACTAAAAATGCTGACTGTAACTTGCATTAAACCAAACATCTTTCATTTAATAGATATTTAATAATTAGACCCTGAAATAGATGTATCCAGATCAGCTTAATAGTTATGATATTTGGAAGAGGGATCAGCTTTGCTCAGCAAAGTTACTATTTACAGAGTGTTAGTGTTAATTTTAAATATGTAAAAAAATCACCTATTCTCTTTCTTCCCTTCATACCTTGTGATGGTTACTGTGCCAATAATTCAATGTTATGCATATTTTGCTTATTTTATTAACTTGTTTGAAAGTGAAACGTGATAAGAATAAGCCTATACCTGTCACTGAAGGTATTGACTATATGAGTTATTAAATTTTCCTAAATTTGAACAATTTAGAATCTGTAAAATTTGGCTATCATTTCATGTACTCCTGCTAATATCTTTGAATAACAATTATTTCTGAATATCAATGGACCTTATGAATGTGATAAATAATATTTAAACTATTTTTCTGTGCTTTTAAAAATATCAAAATAATAGTGTGCATATGCTCACTAAATTTATATGAAAGTTTATATGAAATAATATTGTATTTATTTGTCAAATAGATGAAAAACATTTCCATCATAAAATAAACATTTTTCTAACCATAAAATATTTCCAGATAACCAACAGGGATCGAGCACCATGTTGGAACAAAAATAGTCCAGAGCTACACTTTCAAAGTTGAGCACCTGCTGTAAAATAACCACCTGTGATTAACTGTAATTTAATTATAGATTCATTTCTTTTGTGTACACCTATGGGAAGGATCTCATAGGTCTTCCCCAGTTGGTCGACAATCAACTTTTGGCATGTTGTTAAAGAAACTTGCGTATTCTCTTAATAACGCCAGCTAACTCTATCTCATGGCAAATTTTGTAAAGAGCTTCTGGGACTTTATAGTGGCATTGATAGTCAAGTAAATTATTAAACCTGGAAACAAAAGCTGCATTAATTAATCATCTGCCTTAGAAAGCTTATGCCCTCAGCTTTAGGATAAGTTGTTGTTTACCTGTAAAAAGTCATATTGTAACTTTAGTTACTGGAACAATTCAAGTAGCCAAATATTTGTGACCCATTTTAATATTTTATAAAGAGGATTTTTATCATTTAATTCACAACTATTTATCTAATTGTTCTCTCCTTCTGTGATAATTAGATTGTGATAAAATGAAAGGTGTTACATATTTTATCTTTGCATTGATGATTATCTGGTTGCTCTCTTTATTTAAATATCATATGCACATGCTATAAAAATTATTCAATAAAATATTACTGGCTCAAAGTTTTCCATCTTTACAATAGCCATGAGGTAGAACCAACTTTCCCCTGACCCAGATTACCTTCTGGAATGGCAGACTGAGGAATTGTGTGAACTCCCTCTAAAACTAGAAAATATGGTAAAACAACTAAAATCACCATTTCAGAAATCTTGTATTTAGCTAAAGCCACAGAACAAATAAAAGTCATCTATCAAAGAGAAACTATTGAACTTTAAGACAGCATTCTGTAACACTTTTTTTGGGCTAGTCAAATCTTCTCTCCATCCCTAGATAATCTGAATAGATCTATAACAAGCAAAGAGATTCGATTAGTTAAAAAAGAGGGAGAGAGAGATCAAGAGAAATGCCCAGGCCCAGAGGACTTTACTGATAAATTCTTCCAAATGTTTACAAAAGATTTAATACCAATCCTTCACAAACTCTTCCAAAAAATAGATAACACTTCCCAACTCATTCTATGAGGCCGCTATTACTGTGATACCAAAACCAAAGACATCATAAGAAAAGAAAACTTCAGAGCAATTTCTCTTATGATTAGGAATGCAGCATATCCTCAGTGAAATACTGACAAACCGAATCCAGTAACATATAAGAAGGATTATACACCATGGTCAAGTGGAGTGTACCCCAGAAATGCAAGGTAGATTTAAGATTAAAAAATCAATCAATGTAATACTGTATGTTAATAGCATATATGATAAAAGCCACATCATCATCCCAACATGTGGGAAAAGCATCTGAAAAATCCTACACCCTTTCATGATAAATCTACTTAACTAGAAATAGAAGGGAATGCCCTTAGCCTGAGAAAGTGTATCCATAAAACACCCACAGCTAACATATTTAATAAAGGCTGAATGTTTCCTCCTAAAATCAGAAACAAGAAAAGAATATCCATTCTTGTCACTTCTACTTAACATTGTACTGAAGATTCTAGCTATTGCAATTAGGTAAGGAAAAAATAAAATAAAATTTATCCAGATTGTAAAGGAATGTAAAAAAAGTAAAACTATTTTTATTGGTATAATTTTGGATATAGAAATCCAAAGAAATACACACATATAAACAAACACAAGCAACTACCTGAGCTAATAATGGGGTTCAGCAATGTGGCAGGATCCAAGATCAATTTACAGTATCAGCTGTGTTAATATCAGCAATGAACAATCTGAAAATGAAATAAGAAAACAATTCCATTCATAATAGCAACAAAAAATGAAATACCTAGGAATAAGTTTAATAGACAAATACAAGACTTGTACACTCAAAAAATTTCAAAACATAATTGAGAGAAATTAATGAAGATCTAAACAAATGAAAAGACATCCCATGTTTAAAGACTTAACATTGTTAAAATGGTAACACTCCCCAAATTGATGTATAGATTCAAAGCAATCACTGTATAATTCCTGCTGGTGTTTTGCAGAAATTAGAAAACTGATCCTAAAATTTATATAAAAATTTAAGGAACCCAGATTAGCCAAAACTATGTTAAAAAAAAAAAAAAAGTACAAAGTTGGAGGACTCACACTTTCCATTTGATACTACAAAGTTAACTGTAACCAAGACAGGGTTGCACTGGCCTAAAGGTACACATATAGATCATGAAATAGAATTAGGATTCAAGAAGCACACTCTACATTTATGATTTATTGCTTTTTGACAGAGGTGTCAAGACAATTCAATGGGGAAAAGTAGTTTTTTCAACAAACGGTGCCAGACAAGTAGATATCCACATGCAAAATAATGAATTTGAATTCACACTTCACACCATTCACAGAAGTGAGCTCAAAATAAATTAAGGACCTAAGTGTAATAGTTAAATATGAAAAATTCTTCAAGAAAACATAGGAGTAAATATCTGTGATCTTGAGTTAAGCAAGTTTCTTTTGCAAGTTACCAATTGCAAACGTGACCCCCAAAAATAGATAAATTAGAGTTCACCAAAAGTTAAAATTTTAGTGCTTCAAAGGACACCATCAATCAAGTTAAAAAACTACCCACAAAATGGGAGAAAATATTTCTAAGTAATGTATCTGACAAGGAAACTATATCTAGAATATACAAAACAATTCTTACCACTCAATAATAAAAAGATGAATGCCCCAACTAAAAAGTAGACAAAGGGTTTGAATCAACATTTTTCCAAATAAAATATTTAAATGGCTAACAAGCACATGAAAATATGTTCAGCATCATTTATCATTAGGAAAACGCAAATTAAAACTGAAACCACAGGAAACTACTTCCCACCTACAAAGATGGGACAAAGGCAGACAGAACAAGGATTAGCAATGATTTAAAGAAATTGGAAATCTCCATTCACTGCTGTTGAAAATGTAAAATGATAAACAGTGGCAGATGAACAAAATCCTAAATGTAGAGTTACTATATGACCCAGCAATTTCACTACCGGCTATACAGCCAAGAGAAATGAAAACACATGTTCACACAATGTTCATAGCAGCATTACTCATAATAGCACAACAGTGGAAACAAACCAAATATCTGACAACTGATGAACAGGTGAACAGAAAAATATGTTCATACAATGAATGTGGCCATAAAATGAATGAAATTCTGCTGCATGTACTAAACACATGGATGAAATTTACATATCATGCTAAGTAAAAGAAGGCAGTCACAAAAGACCACATATTGTTTAATTCCATATGTGAGATGTCCAAAAGAGGCAAATATATAGAGAGAAAGTACACTTGGATTAGTAGTTGCCTGCACCTAGTGGGTGAGTGTGGGGGGTGGGAATTGGGAATGCCTGCTAATGTATATAACATTTCTTTTGGGGATGTTGAAATGTTCTAAAATTAGATCGTGGTAATAGCTGCACAGTTCTAGGAATATACTAAAAACTACTAAACTGTAAACATTCAATCGATGATTTTTGTGGTATGTGAATTATATCTCAATAGAGCTGTAAAACATATTATTACCTTCAAAGTAGATTTAAGGAAGATTTAATAATAATAAAAGCTAATTACAGAAAATATTTATTGAACATTTGTTTTTTCAGGAAGTTTGAAAATCATTTTATATGCTTTATCTCTTTAAATCATGTTACTTCTGTAAGATAGATATAGTGAGAACTCCCATTTTATAGTTGAGGAAACTAAGCATATCAAAGTAAGCCAACTTTCCAAATATCACACTTAAAACTATGGCTCCAGGGCATGTACTTTTAGCAATTAAACTTTATTTCAGAGATGTTTTGACACTAAACACTGGACACTTTAGGGTTTATCTGCCATATCTTGTTTATTTCCATCATTATTCCTTGTCATCAGTGAATATCAGCTGAGGCTTCACTACGTTTCTATGCCTTGAGCTTAACAAATATTCTATAAGTGAAAGCAAGGAAAGTTGTGTTACTTAACTATATTCATTATTATCTCATATATACATAGCAATTGGAAAGAATCTACAATTTTCTCAACAGTAAGAGTTAAAGTGTCCAAACAAACACTCCCATCTCATATTCCCACAAATCCAATGAAATCAAAGTCTATTTCTGTCCTTTCTTTCATTTCTCCAATTTTACTGTCCTCTTTAAAAGCAGTGACATTTTAGTGATTATCCATTCATAAACAATGTATACTTTTTTATTGCCTTGTTTATAATAATTCAAGATTACTTTTTATTTATTCTTCAACTTTTTTTATATCTGTTGGTTTACTCACTCTTACTTTTTATGAAATTATTTTTAAACTTAATTTTAATTTTTGGCAATCACCTGGGTTTAATTTTCTTCCTATTTTTTTTAATCTTTCATTCCTCTTTCTTCTTTGCTCTAGACTTCAGGCAAGGCTTTTTTCTCTGAACTCTTCACACTTTATTTGCTCTCCTCTTCATGAATGGTCCTTTTCCTGTTTTCTTGAAGTAACTGTGTGTTAATTACAGCTACAAGTTTATTTACTTTCACTTTGTTTCTCCATTACTTAATATCCACAGTTCCTTTACACCTTCTTCTTACTATTCTCTCTCACTTTTATTCATTATGCGATTTATGGCTTTTTTTGTGGAAAAATATGCATAACGAAATTTACCATTTAACTATTTTTAAGCATATAGTTCAGTGGCATTAAACACATTCACATCATTATGCAACTATCGCTGCCACCCATATCCAGAACGTCTTCATCTTCTCAATCTGAAACTCTGTACTCATTAAACAAAAACTCCCCATTTTCTCCTCCCTTAAGCCTCTGACAACACCTTTCTACTTTCTGTTTTAATGGATTTGACTACTCTAGGTACCTTCTATAAGTGGAATTAATTATACACTATAAGTCTTTTTGTGACTGCCTTATTTCACTTAGCAAAATTTATCCAAGGTTCATCCATGTAGCACGTGTCAGAAAGTTCTTTATTTTTTTAACTTTTTTAAACATCTTTATTGGAGTATAATTGCTTTACAACAGTGTGTTAGTTTCTGCTGTATAACAAAGTGAATCAGCTATACATATACATATATCCCCATATCCCCTCCCTCTTGCGTCTCCCTCTCAACCTCCCTATCCCACCCCTCTAGGTGGTCACAAAGCACCAAGCTGATCTCCCTGTGCTATGTGGCTGCTTCCCTAGCTATATATTTTACATTTGGTAGTATATATAAGTCCATGCCACTCTCTCACTTCTTCCCAGCTTACCTTTCCCCCTGCCCACGTCCTCAAGTCCATTCTCTACGTCTGCATCATTATTCCTGTCATGCCCCTAGATTCTTCATAACTTTTTTTTTTTTTTTTAGATTCCATATATATCTGTTAGCATACGGTATTTGTTTTTCTCTTTCTGACTTACTTCACTCTGTATGACAGACTCTAGGTCCATCCACCATGCTACAAAAAACTCAATTTCATTTCTTTTTATGGCTGAGTAATATTCCACTGTATATATGTGCCACATCTTCTTTATCCATTCATCTATCGATAGACACTTAGGTTGCTTCCAGGTCTAGGCTATTGTAAATAGAGCTGCAATGAACATTGTGGTACATGTCTCCTTTTGAATTATGGTTTTCTCATGGTATATGCCCAGTAGAGGTATTGTTAGGTCACATGGTAGTTCTATTTTTAGGGACCCTCCATACTGTTCTCCATAGTGGCTGTATCAATTTACATTCCCAGCAACAGTGCAAGAGGGTTCCCTTTTCTCCACACCCTCTCCAGCATTTATTGTCTGTAGATTTTTTGATGATGGCCATTCTGACTGGTGTGAGGTGATACCTCATTGTAGTTTTGATTTGCATTTCTCTAATGATTAGTGATGTTGAGCATTCTTTCATGTGTTTGTTGGCAATCTGTATATCTTCTTTGGAGAAATGTCTATCTAGGTCTTCTGCCCATTTTTGCATTGGGCTGTTTGTTTTTTTGATATTGAGCTGCATGAGCTGCCTGTATATTTGGAGACTAATCCTTTGTCAGTTACTTCATTTGCAAATATTTTCTCCCATTCTGAGGGTTGTCTTTTTGTCTTGTTTATGTTTTCCTTTGCTGTGCAAAAGCTTTTAAGTCTCATTAGGTCCCATTTGTTTATTTTTGTTTTTATTTCCATTTTCTAGGAGGTGGGTCAAAAATGATCTTGCTGTGATTTATGTCATAGAGTGTTCTGCCTATGTTTTCCTGTAAGAGTTTTACAGTGTCTGGCCTTGCATTTAGGTCTTTAATCCATTTTGAGTTTATTTTTGTGTCTGGTGTTAGGGAGTGTCCTAATTTCATTCTTTTATATGTAGCTGTCCAGTTTTCCCAGCACCACTTATTGAAGAGGCTGTCTTTTCTCTATTTTACATTCTTGCTTCCTTTATAAAAAATAAGGTGGCCATATGTGTGTGGGTTTATCTCTGGGTTTCTATCCTGTTCCACTGATCTATATTTCTGTTTTTGTGCCAGTACCATACTGTCTTGATTACTGTAACTTTGTAGTATAGTCTGAAATCAGGGAACCTGATTCCTCCAGCTCCGTTTTTCTTTCTCAAGATTGCCTTCGCTATTTCAGGTCTTTTGTGTTTCCATACAAATTGTGAAATTTTTTGTTCTAGTTCTGTGAAAAATGCCAGTGGTAGTTTGATAGGGATTGCATTGAATCTGTAGATTGCTTTGGGTAGTAGAGTCATTTTCACAATGTTGAGTCTTCCAATTCAAGAACATAGTATATCTCTCCATTGGTTTCTATCATCTTTAATTTCATTCATCAGTGTCTTATAGTTTTCTGCAGAAAGGTCTTCTGTCTCGTTAGGTAGGTTTATTCCTAAGTATTTCATTCTTTTTTTTGCAGTGGTAAATGGGAGTATTTCCTTAATTTCTCTTTCAGATATTTCATCATTAGTGTATAGGAATGAAGGAGATTTCTGTGCATTAATTTTGTACCCTGCTACTTTACCAAATTCATTGATTAATTCTAGTAGTTTTCTGGTAGCATCTTCAGGATTCTCTATGTATAGTATCATGTCATCTGAAAACAGTGACACATTATCTTCTTCTTTTCTGATTTGGATTCCTTTTATTTCTTTTTTATCTCTGATTGTTGTGGCTAAAACTTCCAAAACTATGTTGAATAACAGTGGTGAGAGGGGGCAACCTTGTCTTGTTCCTGATCTTAGTGGAAATGGTTTTAGTTTTTTACCATTGAGAAGGATGTTGACTGTGGGTTTGTCATATTTGGCCTTTATTATGTTGAGGTAAGTTCCCTCTATGCCTACTTTCTGGAGGGTTTTTATCATAAATGGTGTTGAATTTTGTCAAAAGCTTTTTCTGCGTCTGTTGAGATGATCATATGGTTTTTATCCTTCAATTTGTTAATATGGTGTATCACATTGATTGATTTGCGTATATTAAAGAATCCTTGCATTCCTGGGATAAACCCCAGTTGATCATGGTGTATGATACTTTTAACACGCTGTTGGATTCTGTTTGCTAGTATTTTGTTGAGGATTTTTGCATCTATGTTCATCAGTGATATTGGCCTGTAGTTTTCTTTCTTTGTGACATCTTTGTCTGGTTTTGGTATCAGAGGGATGGTGGCCTCATAGAATGAGTTTGGGCGTGTTCCTCCCTCTGTTATATTTTGGAAGAGTTTGAGAAGGATAGGTGTTAGCTCTTCTCTAAATGTTTGATAGAATTCACCTATGAAGCCATCTGGCCCTGGGCTTTTGATTGTTGGAAGGTTTTTAATCACAGTTTCAATTTCAGTGCTTGTGATTGGTCTGTTTATATTTTCTATTTCTTCCTGCTTCAGTCTCAGAAGGTTGTGCTTCTCTAAGAATTTGTCCATTTCTTCCAGGTTGTCCATTTTATTGGCATAAAGTTGCTTGTAGTAATCACTCATGATCCTTTGTATTTCTACAGTGTCAGTTGCTACTTATCCTTTTTCATTTCTAATTTTATTGATTTGAGTCTTCTCCCTTTTTTTCTGGATGAGTCTGGCTAATGGTTTATCAATTTTGTTTATCTTCTCAAAGAACCAGCTTTAATTTTGTTGATCTTTGCTATTGTTTCCTTCATTTCTTTTTCATTTATTTCTGATCTGATATTTATGATTTCTTTCCTTTTGCTAACTTTGGGGGGTTTTTTGTTCTTCTTTCTCTAATTGCTTTAGGTGTAAGGTTAGGTTGTTTATTTTAGATGTTTCTTTTTCTTGAGGTAGGATTGTATTGCTATAATCTTCCCTCTTAGAACTGCTTTTGCTTCATCCCATAGGTTTTGGGTCATCGTGTTTTCATTGTCATTTGTTAGAGGTATTTTTTGATTTCCTCTTTGATTTCTTCAGTGATCTCTTGGTTATTTAGGAGTGTATTGTTTAGCCTCCATGTGTTTGTTTTTTTTACAGATTTTTTTCCTGTAATGGGTATCTAGTCTCATGGTGTTTTGGTCAAAAAAGATACTTGATACAATTTCAATTTTCTTATATTTACCAAGGCTTGATTTGTGACCCAAGATATGATCTATCCTGGAGAATGTTCCATGAGCACTTGAGAAAAATGTGTATTCTGTTGCTTTTGGATGGAATGTCCTATAAATATCAGTTAAGTCCATCTTGTCTAATGTGTCATTTAAAGCTTGTGTTTCCTTATGTATTTTCATTTTGGATGATCTGTCCATTGGTGAAAGTGGGGTGTAAAGTCCCCTATTATGATTGTGTTACCGTTGATTTCCCCTTTTATGGGTATTAGCATTTGCCTTATATGTTGAGGTGCTCCTATATTGGGTGCATAAATATTTACAATTGTTATTTCTTCCTGTTGGATTGATCCCTTGATCGTTATGTAGTGTCCTTCTTTGTCTCTCATAATAGTCTTTATTTTAATGTCTATTTTGTGTGATATGAGAATTGCTATTCCAGCTTTCTTTTGATTTCCATTTGCATGAAATATATTTTTCCATCCCCTCACTTTCAGTCTGTATGTGTCCCTAGGTCTGAAATGGGTCTCTTGTAGACAGCATATATATGGGTCTTGTTTTTGTATCCATTCAGCCAGTCTATGTCTTTTGTTGGGAGCATTTAATCTATTTACATTTAAGGTAATTATTGATATGTATGCTCCTATTACCATTTTCTTAATTGTTTTGTGTTTGTTATTGTAGGTCTTTTCCTTCTCTTGTGTTTCCTGCCTAGAGAAGTTCCTTTAGCATTTGTTGTAGAGGTGGTTTGGTGGTGCTGAATTCTCTTAGCTTTTGCTTATCTGTAAAGTTTTAATTTCTCCATCAAATGTGAATGAGATCCTTACTGGGTAGCATAATCTTGGTGTAGGTTTTTCCCTTTCATTACTTTAAATATGTCCTGCTACTCCCTTCTGGCTTGCAGAGTTTCTGCTGAAAGATCAGCTGTTAACCTTATGGGGATTCCCTTGTATATTAATTGTTGCTTTTCCCTTGCTGTTTTAATATTTTTTCTTTGAATTTAATTTTTGATAGTTTGATTAATATGTGTCTTGGCCTGTTTCTCCTTGGATTTATCCTGTATGGGACTCTGTGCTTCCCGGACTTGATTAACTATTTCCTTTCCCATATTAAGGAATTTTTCACCTATAATCTCTTCAAATATTTTCTCAGTCCCTTTCTTTTTCTCTTCTTCTTCTGGGACCCGTATAATTCGAATGTTGGTGAATTTAATGTTGTCCCAGAAGTCTCTGAGACTGTCCTCAATTCTCTTCATTCTTTTTTCTTTATTCTGCTCTGCAGTAGTTATTTCCACTATTTTATCTTCCAGCTCATTTATCCATTCTATTGTCTCAGTTATTCTGCTATTGACTCCTTCTAGAGAATTTTTAATTTCATTTATTTTGTTGTTCATCATTGTTTGTTTGCTCTTTAGTTCTTCTAGGTCCTTTTTAAATGTTTCTTGTATTTTCTCCATTCTATTTCCAGGATTTGGATTATCTTTACTATTGTTACTCTGAATTCTTTTTCAGGTAGACTATTTCCTCTTCATTTGTTTGGTCTGGTCAGTTTTTACTTTGGTCCTTCATCTGCTGTATGTTTCTCTGTCTTCTCATTTTGCTTAACTTACTGTATTTGGGGTCTCCTTTTTGTGGGCTGTAGGTTCGTAGTTCCCATTGTTTTTGGTGTCTGCCCTCAGTGGCTAAGGTTGGTTCAGTGCCTTGTGTAGGCTTCCCAGTTGAGGGGATTAGTGCCTGTGTTCTGGTGGATGAGGCTGGATCTTGTGTTTCTGGTGGGCAGGACCGCATCCGATGGTGTGTTTTGGGGTGTCTGTGAACTTATTACGATTTTAGGCAGCCTCTCTTCTAATGGGTGGGGTTGTGTTCCTGTCTTGCTAGTTGTTTGCCATAGGGTGTCCAGCATTGTAGCTTGCTGGTCTTTGAGTGGAGCTGGGTCTTAGCGTTGAGATGGAGATCTCTGGGAGAGCCTTCACCGTTTGATATTACATGGAGCTGGGCTGTTTCTGGTGGACCAATGTCCTGAACTCGGCTCTCCCACCTTATCGGCACAGACCTGACACCTGGCCAGAGCACCAAGACCCTGTCAGCCACACGGCTCAGAAGAAAAGGGAGAAAGAAAAGAAAGAAAGAAAGAAAAGAAAGAAAGAAAGAAAGAAAGAAAGAAAGAAAGAAAGAAAATTAAAAAGTTATTAAAATAAAAAATAATTAATAAAAATTTAAAAATTTTAAAGTAATTTATAAAAAGAGAGAAAGGAGCAAGCAAACCAAAACACAAATCCACCAATGATAACAAGTGCTGAAAACTATACTAAAAAGAAAAAAAGAAAAGGACAGACCGAAGCCTAGGAAAATGGTAAAAGCAAAGCTATACGGACAAAATCACACAAAGAAGCATACACATACACACTCACAAAAAGAGAAAAAGGAAAAATATATATATATATCAGTGCTCCCAAAGTCCACCGCCTCAATTTTGGGATGATTCGTTGTCTATTCAGGTATTCCACAGATGCAGGGTACATCAAGTTGAATGTGGAGATTTAATCCACTGCTCCTGAGGCTGCTGGAAGAAATTTCCCTTTCTCTTCTTTGTTCGCACAGCTCCTGGGGTTCAGCTTTGGATTTGGCCCCGCCTCTGCGTGTAGGTCTCCTGAGGGTGTCTGTTCTTTGGTCAGACAGGACGGGGTTAAAGTAGCAGCTGATTACGGGGCTCTGGCTCACTCTGGCTGTGGGGGGAGGGAGGGGTAGGAATTCGGAGTGAGCCTGCAGCGTCAGAGGCTGGTGTGATGTTGCACCAGCCCGAGGCACACCGTGTGTTCTCCCGGGGAAGTTGTCCCTGGATCACGAGACCCTGGCAGTGGCGGGCTGCACAGGCTCCCGGGAGTGGAGGTATGGATAGTGCCCTATGCTTGCACACAGGCTTCTTGGTGGCTACAGCAGTATCCTTAGCATTTCATGCCCGTCTCTGGGGTCTGAGCTGATAGCCGCGGCTTGCGCCCGTCTCTGGATCTCATTTAGGCAGTGCTCTGAATCCCCTCTCCTCATGCACCCTGAAACAACTGGCTCTTGTCTCTTGAATATAGTCAATTCACTGACAACCAATGAAGTAGCTTTAATATTTGCAATCCTACAAAAATTTAACCAAATCCCATCCAATATTATATTAAAGAAAAGAGACGAAGATATATTTTGGAGATTAGTTAAAATTGGAAGTTGCTACTGGACCTTGCTAGAGATTGAATACTTGGTCATGACACATTATATGTTCTTATGCTTTGAACTTCCCATAATGAACTAGATGCTATAGGGGCAACCAAGATATTGAGGTACGTATGCAAGGTACGTCATGTGGAAGTGGTGGATATTAGATAGGACTCGGAAGGTGTTGAAGACACAGGTGTTGTGAATCAATTGCTTATATAGTGTACTTGCTCCAAGTGCATTGCTAACTCTCCCTCACCCAAGTAAGCAAGAAAAAATATTTGAACCTAGTCCCATAGATTGCAATATCATATACCAGGAATGTATTGTTTCATCATTATATCTCCAATCAAGGTAATGGGAAGCTTCCTACAGGAGAAATCTTCAAATGGTATATCTAAACACCTAGTCTGATGAGAAGGAGAATGATCTCAGGACATTGATGCTTGCGTTCATTGTGGCCAGATGTTCAGGCATTTAGAAATAATCAAGTTGGAAGAGTGGCGAAAAGTAGATCTACCAAATAGCTCATAGGGATGAGCCTCTCGAAAAGTGCTTTGAATTTAAGGAGCTTTAAATCTAAAACAAACAAAACCAAACAAAAAGCAACTAATCAAACAAACAAAAAACCTGTCTTAGCATAGGATACTCTCACTACAGTATTCAGGTAAACAAGATTACCATTACATGCAATTTTTTGTTGCAGCTAAAGTGCAACTGATGGCAAAGAGAATATGGAAGGATAATGGAAACTTTGTAAATACCAGCAATGATTCTGAGATATCTATCCATAGTTTTAATATATATGCATTTCTGCCAATTTCATTTTCTCCGTCTCTGACTCCACTATCACTTTATATAAAAGTTATGTTGGTGGTAGCTTTATAATATAGGCTTGAGATTGCAGATCATCAAAGAGGAATCCTAACTAAATGGAAGAAGAATGAACCTCACCCAGAAACAAAATTATTAGTTGATATCTTTGAAGGTCTCTCCATTTGGTAAGAGGGTGATGACAATCTTTTCATATTTAAGAGATGCATTTTCTCATGTTAGTTAAAGCATGCTATTGTCTGGAAATGTATGGACAGATGTTGAGTAGTTGAAGAGGTCGAATATGTTGTATATGATGAACTGGCACTAAGCACCTGTCTAGTGGACTTTTTGCAAAGAACAGACTGGAAAGTTGGAAACTACTTCCTAACTTCCTTTTCTTTGGGGTTCACTGATGAGAATTGTGTTTTGTCAATTAAACTGTCAGGTATTTCCAAGCTGGATTTCAGTTGGCTTCCCCAAATTTCTGGCCAATGAAAGCCAAAGTCAGAATGTTGAACGGTATGAGGAAGAAAGAACCGGAGTATTTTTCCCTCTCTCTGTGCCTCAGGCTATATCTTTAGCAGCAATGCAACTTCTCCATGGCTACTACTCCAAAATGGAATGCTCACTATGCTTGCTGTTTCTTGGATAGCTATAGCCTCTGGACTCTGATGATGTTTTCTCTTTATTTTCTCTTTTCTTAGGAGAAGTAAGAGTGGTTTCCTGCCCTTTAATCTTGGAAGTTGGGGAGGGGAATCACTATTCACCACTGGCTTCTCAAAATACAAATTTCCTTCATTAAATTCCCTCTCTTTTAAGTTCTGAGATTGGTTTTTGTGTTCCTGGTAACTCTGACTGAAATATTATGGACATTTCAAACAAGGTCTTTGAGTTATAGACAGAAGTTGCTACACTAGACACAGTGCTCAATGTCTAGGCAAAGCTTCATTTGTATCAGGAGTCTGTTGAACTAACTTAACTCAGCATTTCAGAGGTCTACTCACTGTTTTGTTGATCTTGAGCTGTCGTGGCAGTGGCTTCTTGATTCTAATTTTCAAATATACAGATGGCAGCTAAGGCAATATGTTCTCAAACTCACTGTTTCCAGTGGTGACCTCTGATTTTGTAAACACTTTCACTTGCTGCTTAAAAAAAAAAATTAAAGCCTAAAATGGACTGTCTCCCTGTACTGAACCCTAATTAATACAAACTGAGTGTTTAAAAATATACAATTAAGCTCAGGTTACGATACATTTTACATTACATTTTAAAACAGTTTACATTTTTATCTGATCCATTTTGAACTACAATTTTTAAGGAAACTATTGTTTAAATTTTAGAAAATTTATGAAAAATATTTTTCTTACAATATAAATTTTCTTTGCTTAAAAATAGTTTCTAGCTATTTATAGCCCTTCAAGAGTTTCATAAAGCTTGGATTGATTAAACAGATAAAAACTAAACCCTTACTTAAAAGGCAATTTCAAGCAGTTATGTTGTCATGAATTTAAAATTATATTGTTAAAACAACTTTTCTCAAGGGTATCCAATAACCTGAAATATCAAACAACATGAAGGGTTTAAAGTTTAAATAAAATCCAATTTCTCTTAGAAGGTTTTTTTCCTCTGTTCTGTGGGATCCCAGAATTAAAATGTTAATACATATTATTATATTTTTATTTGTATTTTAATCCAGCAAACATTTCTTTTAATCACAGTGGTGTTACCAGTAGTATTATGTGATCTGGAAAGCTGAGCTGTCTTGTTGATCTGAATTAGTAAAATTTCTTAATGCTAATTATTATCATATCCAGCAGATCCTAAACACCACATAGTATATATTACTAACCAAAAAATAGTGAAGGACAAAGTTACAATGTGTAGAAAATAAAAATGAGACATGGTAACTTTGAAGGAGATGGATTTAGCTTCTAAGTTTCTTTATATGAACATAAAAAGAAATATATAAGTATATATATGAGAGAGAAAGAGGCACTATCTACCTATCTAGAGAGAGGGGTCTATATATATGGATAGATATAGATACAAATAATAGACATATATATAGATATATGCAGAGAGATTCTTTAGTATTCTTGGAATGTGTATTTTATGTAAATTTATTAATGCAAAGCATATATTCACTCCATTGTAATAAGTCACTTGGCATCTTCACAAAAATTAGTAAATTTTAATTACTATAGCAATTAAGAGGATCTTAGAAAATACTTATAATGAGCTGAAGTCATATGTTTTGTTGTCACCCTAGAGCTTTAAGGCACCTGCCATATGTTGTCTGTAATAATTGCTACAGTTGCCTTCGGTATGCAACACAAATACTTATTAAGTTATAGTGGTTTACACGACACATTCAATTGTAACTAATATATGCTTGAAAAATGTCTGCTTTTCTTTTCTCGTTTTATTTAAAAATACGCTCCTCTTCCCTCCAAAAAACAAGGATCAAAGGAATATTCAAAGAAAATCATATGGGAAATAATGTAAGCAAACAAAAGCAACCATACTGAAGTGGGGATCAGAAAACCTGGAAATTAAAAAGCTTGGATTGTTTCTTCCTTTAGTTCAAGTAGACTAATAGAGATGAATTCTTCTTAAATACATCATAGGCATGAGTTGTAGTGGAAAAGTGAAATGAAAAGAAGACTACATATACAAATATACAGTATAAAATGAAATACAAGTTTAAACTTGCTCTTCTTTCAAGATATTTTGAAAGCAAAGAGACATTAATAAATTGCATGATGTCTCTGACGGTCAAGAGAAATACAATGAACGTCTCTTGTAACAGAGCTCCAGAAGCTGTGGAGAAAAAGGATGACACATCCTATTTCTTTTGCTCTCAAATTCTTCTGCCTAGGACATCCATCCTCTCTCCTTGCTTTTGCACTTATCCTAGGACCTGGATACTAACAAAAGGAAAGGGTAAGTGGTGAATTCCTTTGGAACCATTCTTGATAGAGATGAGTTTAGGGGTAACCTTTAGTTTTCTCTAGGTATTTGTGATCCTTTTATATGTGAACTGACTTGCTCAAGATCCTATTTTCTAAGATTCTCTGAATTCTGTGGGAGCAGAAGCTCCCTTCTAGTCAGGTTGAATGGAACTAAAGTTTTAAAAGAATAAAGAAGATGGAATTACATTTAAATTAATTTGAGCCATGTCCTCTAACTAACTCTCTCCCCACTGCCGCCACAACAAAGCATGAGTAAACCAGAATTTTCTTCTGAAATTTTATGCAATTTTGTATATTTTCTTTAAAAACTGTGAAGATGAACTCCATCTTGAATTATCTCCTTTTTCTTTTCCTTAAGGCTCTTATGCATTGAAAATATCCCTCTACCTTTCAGAGGAGATTTTGATTGACTAGTTACAATTTTTTGCATTTCCAAGGCGTATTACACATTAGCCAGGAGAGAACATACACACTGTAAGCTTGGATTACATTTCAATTTGGTTATAAATTAATTATTGGGTAAAATTTTTTAAAAGATGGTCACCTAGAGCAAAGGCAGATGCTTAGAGCCTTACTACTAATGCCCTTATCCACCAGAATTGTTATGGGGCCCACGATCTATCTGTGACACTGCACTCATGAAATAAGGATGTGCTATGTCTAAGGATTTCTTTTCTAGCTATGCCACTGCCCTATTTATACTCACTACTTACATCTTACATATTTCTGGGCATTGACTTTCTCATGTTTCTGAATTGTGATCAGCATCCGTATGATCATATTTTTATCTGAGGTGGAGCAGAGGAACAGAGTCTATGCCTAGAAAGATATGTATCAGTCTGCAAAACCCCAAAATGCAGGAGAGTCTCTTTCCCCCCAGAGCACCTCCCAACTGTGAGGTAAAACCCTTTTATCTAGGCATTTTTGATGCCAAGTTTTGTCTGAAGAAGACATTCACAAAACTATTTCCCCAGAATTCAAACCTTGGCTTTGGTGGGCAGTCTTATATTCCACCAATGTGGTCTATATCATAATTTATTTTTTAATAATCAGGCATCAATTATTTGATTTATATTGAGATAAATAACTTCTCTCTGACAGGTTTTGTATTGTCTGTTCCTTTTGAACACCATCAGGGACTTAATAGGTTTTCAAAAACAACTGGTTTTAACAGTATAAAATCATATTTTTTAGATAATATAATTACCAAATTGTATTTAAAAACATTACAAATGTTTTGTACATCTGAAATTAACAGTGAATTCCCATATATTATAAACTTCTAAATAGTAATTTCCTAGACAATTATCTTTCAATTTTAACAGATTATTTTTCTTTGTCTTTGATGAGAAAATTAAAGCATTTTTCCCTATGCTCATTGTTATCCAGAAGGAATATCTATATATGACTAAATATTCTCATTAAATGCTATAATTCTCTAAGAAACTGTTTTATATACAAAACTGCTCTCATCTACTCAAAATTTTTTTTTTAAATTATACTAACATTCATCAGAATGTATCTTTAGAAATATAATTTGATAAACCTTAATATACTTTTAAAACAGAAGCAAATCTTCACAATCTTTCTAGATAATATAATTTCATTTGAAAGGGTTTATCTTAAGGAGAGCTGAGCCTTGAAGAAAGAATTTAGCTGTGACTATTTCAAGATCAATGATACATTCGTAAGAGAGAGCTATTGTTAATTTTCACTTTCAGCACTCCTCAGACGTGGCAGTAGATGGTTGCCAATTATACCCATGAGGTGTATTAAACCCAAAACTAATTTAGGAAACGACCAATTAAAAAAACATAAAGCTAACAACAATTATAGAAGTGTGACCCTGGAACAGGACTAACAGTTCAGATGAAGATTCATGCCTATACCTATTTCTAAAGTATTGAAGATGGATTGTTAAACCTGTAGAAAAGACTGGCTAACATTCTAGAAAAAAAATTATAAATTTATATCCCAATTGGAAATCATGCACTAGTATTCATTCTAACTGTATTAAAATTTTTAATGTAAAAATAAAACCATAAGAGAATTAGATGTAAAATGAATATATATTAATTAATCTTGTATGGTAAATTTGTAAAAATGATATAAAAGATAAAACTCTTGAAAGTTAACAATTTTATATTACATGTAAGTTAAATTCTAAAGTCGTATTTTGCAAGACTAAACACACTATAAATTAAAATCAAACTACAAAGCAAAAACTTTCACCATGGACTTCCCTGGTGGCGCAGTGATTAAGAATCCGCCTGCCAATGCAAGGGACACGGGTTCGAGCCCTGGTCCAGGAAGATCCCACATGCTGCAGAGCAACTAAGCCCGTGCGCAACAACTACTGAGCCTGCACTCCAGAGCCCGCAAGCCACAAGTGCTGAGCCCATGTGCCACAACTACTGAAACCCACGGGCCTAGAGCCCATGCTCCACAACAAGAGAAGCCACCACAATGAGAAGCCCGTGTTCTGCAATGAAGAGTAGCCCCTGCGTGCTGCAACTAGAGAAAGCCCATGCGCAGCAATGAAGACACAACACAGCCAAAAATAAATAAATAATAAAATAAAATAAATTAAAAAATAAAAAACTTTCACCATGCCCTAGAGACAAAGTTTTCATAAACATATTTAACATGTAAAGATAATGGTAATATAAATTAGAAAATAAAAATGTTATTGATCCAATAAAATAATATAATAAATTATATAATATAATATATTTTCAAGTTATGAAATAAACTTTTAACAATCTTTTATGTTAAAAGGTTGTTATATATATTGGTAAAATACTCAAATTTGCCAATAATAAAACAATTGCAAATTAAAAAGCAAGAGCAAAAAGGTTTTCACTTTGCAGAAAGTGAGACAATGGTGTTTCAAGAAATCAGAACAACCAAGGAACTCTATCTTATCCTTCTTACTAGTGCTAATTCCCTGTATTCACTTATGCTGAAATGACGACATAGAAGAAAGGGGAAAGAAAAAGGAATGCATAGATTCTTTCCCTCTTTACTCATCAGTAGCTAAAGGTGAAGGGTATTGGTAGAATGTGTGCATATTATGAACTGAAGTTAAAAAAATAGTTGAATAAGTTTTGTGAAGTGTTTCTACTCTTCTGGTAAGAATGAAATACATATGCATGTATTAGCTATGAAATATGAAGTGTACGATTTCTGTTATTCCTCATACACATGAAATGCCCTTATATTTGCTTTTAAAGCTGGTATTGAACAAAATAAATATGAACAGTAAAATTCATGTTAATAATTAAAATTTTAATTTTCTTTACTTAGAACTACATTAATTGTCAAATACAAAAATACTGTGATAAGTTGAGACAGAAAAAGGGAAATACTTTATACATTAATAACTTCAATGTAGATTTTTCCCTCTTTTTTGAACACACCCTTTCCCCTGACATCCTTGCATATTTTCATTTTATACAGAGTCCCCAAAAATGATGTAACTGGCCCTGATTAGGACATAGTCACACAGCTAAAGAATGCAATGAAGTCTAGGAAATATAGACTGTTTGGGTAGTCTCATGCCCCAGAAAAACTAGAGATGTGATTTTGATTAAGAAATAACATTCACCTGCCCCCCCACACACACAGCTGCTCCCCCCCGTGCAGCACCTGGCTGGGGCAGGACGGGCTGGTGCACGCGTGCAGGGCCCGGGATTCCGTGTCCTCAGAGCCCCTCATCCCCAAGGCCCTGTGTGTGGGCCCCTGGTGGGGTGCACCACCTCCTCGCACCACCACCTGCCCCTCCCAGCGCTGGGAGGCTGTGTGCAGGGAGCCTGGGCCCAGGTTGTGCACGTGGCAGGGCTGCTGTGTTCAGGTAAAGCGGGGGTGGGAACGGGACACGACTCTGCCCACCTGCAGCAGCTCAGGCTGGACCCCACTCAGGTAAAAACACATTCAACCCAGTGCCATGAGGCTCAGGATGAACAGGCCGTGACCTCTACCCTCGAAGGTCACTTAGAGTCAGCTGCCCACAGCCCCCAGGGCAGTCTCCCTCCACAGTCCATCTAGTGTCACCTCCTTTTGCTGCCAGCCACCAGGCACTGAGCTCTGGAGGTTCCTACCCGTTCGCATGAAGTGGAAGGCAAAGGAAAGGAAATCTGCCCAGTGGCCCTGAAGCGACTGCACTGACTCCATTAAAAACAGAAAGTCTGGAAGCAGCACCTGTTTATTTCAGAGTTTATCCCTTCTATTCACGCAGTGCATTAGTTAGGATACAACCTGAATGAAACTACCAGGAAAAACAATCCAGTCTACACCTGTTAGCTCCATAGCGGGTGGGACGTGCACTCTGGGTAGCAGTAGAAATGCAGGCCAGGGCCCTCCTCCTGGGGCCAGAGGGCAGTTCTGAGGATTCCATTCCTTCCCATAACTGGGGCTAGTGTTACTGGTGCAGCCAGATGCCCACCACCCAGCCGTGGCCTGGGGCCCGGGGGACAGGTATGGCCCCACAGGCGCCATCTTGCCCCCCAGCTCTTCTCTTCCCTGCGCTTTCACGACAGTCCCAACCTGGGCTCTGAGCCCCCATCTGGCCACCAGACAGGTCCCCCGGGGCCAATCACAGCGGTCCTCCGTCGGCAGACCCTCAAGGACTACCAACGGCCGAAGATCCCTCCCCAGCCGGCAGCCATGCCCACTGACTTGTGACCTCATCCCTGCTCCCCGCCCTTGTCACCGTCCCCCAAGTTCAGGGACCCTCGCTGCCCCTCCCCACCACCCCCATTTCATTTCTCTGAAGCCTCCTGTTCTCCATGGTCTCGGGCTGGGTGGCACCGCCCGCTCTGCCTTGCCCTGGGAGGCCCGTACAGCTGACCCGCCCGAGGGCTCCTCATTCCCTCAGCAGCCCACGGCTCCCAGCGAGCCAGGCGTTTCCTCTACCACGCGCAGTATAGCCAAAGTGGCAGATGACCGAAAACGTTTTTTTCTACAAACCGAGCATACACAGTATGTAGCGGAAAGCGTTGAGGGACGTGCAAAAATGAGTGGTTAGATGGGAGCAGAGCGCTGGACTTACCTGAGACCACCTCCAGGGCACTGCTGGTGGATTGGGGCGGAGAAGACACAGCGCTGGGGGAGGAGCCGCCTGCGCCAGTACTAGAGACCACACCGGAACTCAAACCACTGCCAACACCCTCTCCACCGCCCGCCCCCCCCCCCCCCCAGGTGGCTCTGTGCAAAGACACACAAAAGAAAAAGAAAAAAAAAAAAAGCAATCACTTCTAGAGTAGATCACTGACGGAGCAGGACCCTGTGGGGCTCCTGGGCACAAAAGCCTTCCTGTGTCCCCCATTTCTTTGATTATAGGAAATAGGCTTCACTCAGCCTCCACGACCTTCCCTGAGTTCCAAGGGGCAGGTTCAAACAGTTGTTAATTCGGGAAGGCAGGGGATGTGAGGCAAGGGAGGAACAGTCAAGAGAAACAACAGTGCAGGGTTGGGGTAGGGTCCTGGTTTCCCACCAAGGGATACACGCAACAATATCTTTCTGCTGTTTTGCAGCTACTGAAAGCCCCACCAGCTGAGAGAAGTTAATGGTTAACCACGGCGTGCTGCCCACAAGCCTCCCACAGGCACAGAGATCCGAGACCTGTTAGAACCAGAAGGCTGGTGATGCCGACTCCCCCTTACCTCACCACCAACCCCTCAGAAGAATGTCAGGAGCTGATCACACCCTCTTCGAACCTTTACCGTAAAACTTCTCACTACCCCCTCCCAGATGGTACACACAGTCCTGAGGGCATTAGCCCGCTATGGCCCCCTTTGCCTGGCAAAGCGATAAAGCTATTGTTTTCTACTTCACCCAAAACTGTGTCTCCAAGATTTAATTCCTTGTCGGGGTACAGAGTCCAGATTCGGCTTCAATCATTAAAAATAGTTTGGTAAATTCATTCCAAAAAGTCATATGCTCTCCACAAGATTCCTCTTTTAATTTTCTCTGAAAATATAGAATATTAAAATTTAATAATTGGACAGAATAGTGATTCCCTCAGTTCTTAGGATCTTTATCACAATACTACCATGCTAATATATCCTGTTTCCCCTTCCATAGGAAATGGCAGCGGAAGCAGGACATTGTAAACCCCCAGGCAAGTGGGATGCATAGGGAATAGTTGGACTTCCACACATATTATGCCATGAGTGCAGTTTTGTGTATAGGCTGTATAATGGAGTATCTCAGTAGCTGCATCATTCAAACTAAACGGTAAAGACTTTTTCTAATCCACATCCTCCATCCTAAATCAAGTATCAGAGTCATCCTAAATCAAGTGTCAGGCTTCCCTTCATCTTTTTTTTTTTTTTTTTCCTTAAAAAAAAATCAGTTTTCACACATATAAAAATTCCCAGAAATTCACCGGGTTTTTACTCTCAGGTGCTATTTTCCAAGTGTCTCAGTTTTTAAACAAAGTTAGTCTCAACTAAAAAAAAGAAGAAGAAGAAGAGCAATAAATACATACATGGAATGGCATATAAAACGTTCAAAGAAATGAGTATCCTATACAAGTGTTCACATACACACACGTGTATTAGGTGCAAAAATTTCACACTTATGAAAGAATGCAGAATTTTTTTTTTTTTTTTTTTTTTTAGCAAGGCAATGCTTTTTTTTTTTTTTTAATTTATTTTTTATTTTATTTATTGTTGGCTGTGTTGGGTCTTCGTTTCTGTGCGAGGGCTCTCTCCAGTTGCGGCAAGCGGGGACCACTCTTCATCGCGGTGCGCGGGCCCCTCACCATCGCGGCCTCTCCTGTTGCGGAGCACAGGCTCCAGACGCGCAGGCTCAGTAGTTGTGGCTCACGGGCCCAGTTGCTCCGCGGCATGTGGGATCCTCCCAGACCAGGGCTCGAACCCGTGTCCCCCGCACCGGCAGGCAGACTCCGAACCACTGCGCCACCAGGGAAGCCCAAGAATGCAGAATTTTTATCTTCTTTATTTTATAGTGTAATTTAAATTATTCTTTTAGCCTGATATCATAAGAGACATTCCAATTTCCAAAGCTTTGACATCTGTGCTCTTTGCAAACCTTTGCCCAATGTTTTTATTAACTCAATTTAATGGAATCTTTTTTATGGTGACCTTAAGAATTTAATAACTCCTCAATGCAAGGACAATACCACCTGCAGGCTCCACTAGGATTAAACCGTGGTAGTTCAATATGTCTGCTGGGACATATTAAAGACAAAAAGGGGCGGGGGGAAGCAGCCACACAAATCAGTCATTTCCCTCTGACCGACAAGTACCGCTACTGTTCATGATGGTCAGTCCCAGACACATGTAGAAAATGTCTGTGGTTGCTAAGGCAATAGGCAGCTCACTTGCAGCTCCTTAATAATATTAATCTAACTTTGATCATGTCAGATAGGCTAGCGATCTTCAATTCCAAAGTGTCTCTCTTCCTGACAGACGCTCTGCATATCTTATAGATACGATCAATATGTTATTAGTCAACAACCTGACGCTAGCCCATGAATTAATCCCTTTCTGTCAACCTAGCAGTTTCTAGTCTTTTGTAACCTCATCCTCTCAGTATGGATGGGACCCGGCTTAAACCAATTAAGGTAAAATTAACTTTTTTCCTTGTGGTAATCTCTATCTATGTTAATTCGAATCTCTGAGGACAGCTGCTCCAAGCAAATAATTTTATGCTTGACCTTTTTACATGCAAGATTAAAGTGGTATAGATGTATGCATGGGACATCAATGAGCTGTCTCTATTTTCACCCTCCCTTAACATCCTAGTAGTGCTAGAAAAAAATTCGACTGAACACAGAGGATTGCTAAATGACAGTGATATATTTATTTGGGTTGCAAAAAGGACTCTGTCACTTTAGCTTTGTGTTTAGTATATGCGGTACCTTCGTCTTTTTGAAAGGTAAATTAATAATAAGTGGTGACAGTACTATGGGCAACACTGTAGTTTTGACAAGCAAAGGCTGTTAACAGTTATAATACGCAAAACCAATCATTTATATTCCTGGTACTTATGTAATACAGTGACACTATCTGCTAAGAAATAAGCACTGATTGGAAAGATTAGCTTTTTCTGAGTCAAGGCATTAAAGTTAGGCTTTCTCTATCACTTGACCAATGCAAAGATTATATTAGGATAGTATAGCAAGCTTTATTCTTAAGAACCTAGCAAGCTTAGCTTTGAGCATCAGTGACTATCCTGTTTTAAAGATTGCGGATCTACTAATCCCCAGGCCAACATTTGAAAGAAGTTTGTCTCCTGGGCAATATTGTTTCCATTTAATATCCCTTCCTTCCTCTTCTAGCACACCCCACTCTCACCCCTTAGCTGGCTTTGGTCACTATCTAACCTCTTTTAAGGCATTTAGGGAAATCTTGCTTTCCTCTCCAAATAAAACCTGTTCTGAGGAAAAGATAAATGACAAGTCATTTCCACTTCTGTGTGAATTTTTAAAAAATACATTTCCTCCTACAGCTCTGTGAGAATAAAGTCTTTGACCCTGCTACTGAGAAGTGGAATATTGATAAGGAAGCAATTGAAATATTTTTACTTCAACAAATTCTGGATATTGGTTTTTGTTCACAAGTGATTATTGCATAGGAAGCAAAGAGTCTACAAACTGAAAAAAGGTCAGCTAAGACTAATAAAATAGTAATTCATTTTATATTTTCTATCATTTGCAGAATCCAGATGTATATATATAACCTATATGTTAGTAGAAAGTGTTTTGATAAAATAGCAAACATCTATATACTTTGGCTACCTACATTTTTATAAGTGACATTTGCTTTTATTTATTCTGCTTGGAATTCATTGGAATGCCCAAATATTAAACATTTTCTCATCAGTTCTGGACTATTCTGTCATTTTCCCTGTAAATAGAGTTTCCCCATCCTCTAGCTCTTTCCTTCTAAAATTCCATATAGGTGTGTTGAGTAGTTTCACTCTTCCAAGTCCCTTAATTTATTTTTCACTTTTTTCTATCTCCTTTTTCCTCTAGACCCTCTGTACGTTCTTCTGCTATGTGGCAGAGGATCTCTACAAGAAAATGCACTCTGTGCTGGGTCTCAGAGCCTCCAGGTTCAGCCTCTGTTGGGGCCCTGTGGGGCGGAGCTACACTGAGGGAGGCAGGTCCAGGCCGCCGGCTCCCCTCCTCACTGCCCACAGACATGGACAATTTTTTATGACATTTTGTTTCTTTCTCATATTGTATCCTTAAAGTAACAGCTACATTGTTTCTTCAAACAAAATTAACATATTTATTTCATGTCCTGTGTCTAATAAACTGCAATATCTTAAGTATATGTGTATTTGCTGCCTACTATTTCTGCTGGCTAACATTCATTGTTCTTTGCTTCCTTGTGTGCTTTGTGATTCTAGAGCTCATGGGACTGTGAGATTTATTTTGGTTTTTGTATGAAGGAATGAATCTTGTATAAATAATTATTTTGGTTCCTCCAGAAATAAATTTTTGTTTTACCACGTTTAGACCACAAATTCAAATGAGGGTCATAAAATTATGAATCCCCAGCGAAGACTTTCTCCCTTCCTCCAAGGGCCCAGTTGAGACACATTTTTTTTGTTGTTCTTTCTTTACATATGTCCAATGTATTTCTATGTCATCCTTACAAGGAGAATGTAACGTGGGTTCCAGCTAAATGTAAATTGTTTACTATTGGATTCCCCACAAGTTTGCCTAACCCAAGACTTTACCTCCTGTCCTTTGATTCCCATAGAGTCCTCAAAAATTGTAACTTGTGTAAGTATAGAATTAATCTCAGCTAATCTGTAGCAAACTCATGCTTACTTCCAGAAGTGCCTGGAGGCTTGGTGTGACCCTAGGCCAAACTTAACTACTTTGTACTAACTAATGATTAGTGTAGTTCTGTGCGGGAATTTGAGACAAACCAGGAGGCAAGTTGCACCAGCTTATCAGCATTGTTTATAGAAAATGAACAGATTGATGGTTTGCACCTCCTTTCTGTTTGTTTCTCTTGGATTTCGCTGTTACATTAACAGAGGAGTGCAAAAGCCCTCCTCCTTGAATGAAGCAAAGATGCCCCTGAGACCTAGGTACAGTCTCCCTCCCCACCGTGTAGTGATTAACAATCTGATGACAAAGTGTGAGTTGTATAATTAAGAAAGGACTCTGGGAGCTGTATATATGTCTTGGACCAGTCTGACGTTTGCCTGTGCTTTTCTTTCCCCTGCTGTACCATATATTTTACCTTAGTGAGTATATACCCCATGGAGTATTATGAATCCTTTCAATTATCTGACCCTGTGTAATTGCTGCTCAAGCATTTGGCAGATACCCTCAATGCAAAGCCACCTGCAGAACATTCTCGCCTCCTGCTCAAGTCCCAGGTTTCCTGATCTCTTTGTGTTTAGCCTCCTGGAATTTCTTATTTTCTTGCCAGAACAGCGTTCCATTTTTAAATATTTTTAAAGTATTTTACTGAGTGGTTTTAGTTGCTTTCAGTGAGAAGGTCATTTAGGATGTCTGATATGTCATACTGACTGAAATGAAAGTCAGTGAAAATTAATATAGAAAGAGAGAAACTCTAATTAAAGGAGACACCACTTAGTATTTTTTCTTCAGAATATTAAGGACTGTTTTTACTGAAATAAATTGCCAAATGCTCATTTTGCATACCACCATTACCATCACTACCATACACATACATGCACACATGCACACACACACAACTACTTAGCATTATGTATGTGTGTATACAATTTATGTATAGAATAAATTAATAATTTTAAATGTTGGGGAATTTACAATGTTCCCCAAATATTTTTTCAGCTTTGTTGATGTTGCCAGATAGTCCATTATTAGTATGCTTTACTTTGGCCTTAAATATTATTCCATACAAAATAACAAATTACCATAAAAGAGATTAAACCTTATGCATAATTTTCATCCTAAAGTGAATGAATGAATATATCATCATTTTTTACTGATTAACAGGTTGTAATGAGAAAAGAAGGGGGAAATGATGAGTTCATTGGTAAGCCAGAAGTAGTCCTATGGGAACAGAGAAATATGCTAGCGCAGAAAAGGGGAAATAAGAAGAATCTAGGGGACCAAAGGCAAATTTGATCATATGTGTTTAGTTCTGGCCCAATATCCTCTGATAACCTGTGAAGAGTGTCATTGTTCCACCTAGCACTCTTTCGTTGGCCAGGTTGTATCTATTTGGCAAAGTAAAGGGAAGAGGTACCTTGTTGCCTATGTGTGTCCTACCTGCTTGGCTTCCTTTTAATTGGCACCTGCCCCTTGTCTGAGTGGTGGGTGCCGGAGCCTCAGTGAGTGCTCCACAGCTAAGCAGCTATGAGGAGGCAGCCTCCTTCAAAAAGATTCCAAGCTTCATTTCTGAGCTTAGGAGATTTTAGTTGGTTTCATTTGTAGAAAATCTACAAATAAACCTTTCACCTGAAAAAAGATGAAAGACATTTCACATAGAGAAATCATCCAGGGATCCAAACAAGGAGACAGCTGGAGATAGACTATTTAAAAATCTGTTCTGCTGGTTCTGATAACTTAAAAGAAGGATAAAAATGTCTGTATAGAGCTGAGAGAGGGTGAAATAAGGCACACAGTTTGGTGACTTTTTTCCATTGGCTTTTTGCCCTTCTAGTTAGCTGAAGAGGCTATTTTGTTCTGTGAGAAATACATTGCTGTGAACTAAAAAAATAAATAACGATAATGATTCAAGAGCAATATTCAATCCTTAATTGAATGTCTGGTGAAATACTAAGTCTGCCAAAATATTTTTAGGGTTCAGACAAAACTAGCTAATATCTTAATTTAAAATAGAAAACAATTAACACACCTTGTTTCCAGTTTAAGTTTAGTGGTAAAATGGGAATGAATGTTGTCTATCAGTGGAGATTTACAAATAACAGCTACTTTACACTATTCTTATAATCTCAGTAAACAAGTGTCAGTAGTTATAACAATAATAGTAACTCTCTTAACCTCATTTTCTGGGTGGTGGGCAGTGGAAGGCTTAGGAGCTTCAGAAGATTATTATTTCATGTTCAGATACACTCCCATGCCCCCCATAACAGTTCCATATCTCAATAAAGTGCACACTCTCTGGAGGCACTTTTCAGTGGGTGCTCAGATATCTAGAGTTCTCTCCAAGTACAAAGATACCAGGCCTATATAAGTTAGACTAATTTTGAATCCCCTGGAAATCTAATATCCTGATTGCTTCATTCATGTCACTCAAGACTTCACTGATGTTAACCTTGTGGGAGATACCACTAGAAATTAAAAATGTGCAGAACTTGAAATAGCAGGGATTAGCACAACCATAGGTGACTGAGATTCATGAACAGTATTACATGCCTTAGAAGGAAAGAGTGTAGCAATCAGGCTCTTAATGGTAAAAATCAGTATGAACTGTCAGGTTCTGACTTTTCAAAGTTGAGCTAAATTCACAATTGTAATTTGCAGGAGTTGTAGCAGGCAAATATCAAAAGGGGTCAGCAAAGAGCTGTCTGGGCTGGTGAAAGCATTCAATTTGAAAAGTGGAGAAAGAGGAGGAAATTAATTTAATGTGGATTAACTTACATGGAAAATGCTATTCCAAACGGGTATCAAATCACACCCAAGGAGACCTCTGACCTTCTGGATGTTATTTTGTCCTTGTTTTCTCCCTATCTCTCTGAGCATTTCTCCTCAGTTTTCTTGTCTGGATCTTTTATTTCTATATGTGTCCCTTAAATATTTCTTTTCCAGAGTTCTGGCCTTGGCCTGATTTATTATTGCTTTTCATATTCTCCATCCCTTTATTTTAATCTATATCCTTTCATCCACTCCCACAGTGATAATTACAAACAATATGCCAACAGACCCCCTGTTAGCATATAAGACAGCTTTAGTGCCAATTAGAAAATGGTGCCATTTCTTGGCAGATGGATTTCAAATAGCTATCCCCGCCTTCAGCATAAGAAGGCTCCTTTTCCTCCAGGCTGATGCAGTCCCTACTAGGGTTGAGAATGTCTTGGTCAAACTAATGGCTGTTTTTTACTATCTTTCAACCAGACATTTCCAAGGAAAATACAGTTTCTTCTCTTTGCTATGTCTGATGCACACTTTCCAGTCCTTACCTTGTCTTTTCAGTATTTGAAAATACTTACCTCTTCTTCCTCAAAATGTTCTATGTCAGCTTTAGGGCAGTGTTCTGTCCAGTTTGTTTCTTTTATTACTTTTCAGCTCTGGGTGTGTGTGTGTGTGTAGTTTCAATATTCTTTCTATGATAAATAAATATTGGTATTAGGGAGGGGGTCAGCTCTCAGTCTTCCTACTTTTCTCTCTACATTTTCTACACAGATGCTGTCACATTCATGGCTTTAAGAGCTTTTTACATGTTGAAGACTCCCCACATTTGTACTTATATCCACATAGATGATGTCTTCCCTTAGAGGTCACTTGGGCACTTAAAAATAAGCATGATCAAAATATAATGTACACCTTCTTCCCTAACCATGATAATTCTTGGGCTGTATCCATAACTATAAGTAACAGAATCATCTACGCACTTACACAAGGCTGAATATTGGAACTCATTCATAATTCCTTCCTCTACCTCTCCTTCTTTCATCCCTCACAAAAAGCTAATCCCCTTCCTTTATTTATCTTCCAAAATACTAATACCTTCTCCAATCCTCTCTATTGCTGTTACAATTACTGTCTTATTAGATCACTACAATAAAACTTATAATAAGCAGTTCTACTCTACTTTTGTCTATTCCACCACAGCCTTCTACAGGGTGTCTGGTCAGTTCACTATGCTATGCATTTCTTTTTAGCTGCTCTACAAAATCTATGTAGAAATGTATAATATTCTTTTTTTTTTTTTTTTGTATGTTTTAGGTAAATAATCTTATCAAATTGAGGAAGTTTCTCTCTATTCTTTTTTTTTTTTTTTTTTTTTTTATTTATGGCTGTGTTGGGTCTTCGTCCTCTGTGCGAGGGCTTTCTCCAGTTGCGGCAAGCGGGGGCCACCCCCCATCGCGGTGCGCGGGCCTCTCACCATCGCGGCCTCTCCCGTTGCGGAGCTCAGGCTCCAGACGCGCAGGCTCAGCAACTGTGGCCCACGGGCCCAGTTGCTCTGCGGCACGTGGGATCTTCCCAGACCAGGGCTCGAACCCGTGTCCCCTGCATTGGCAGGCAGACTCCCAACCACTGCGCCACCAGGGAAGCCCATAGAAATGTATAAGATTCTTAAAGTCTGTTATTTGCTCTTCAACTATTGTTCTAGCTAGATCTCTAACTTCTCTGTCTCCCATACACTCTCTCCAGCTGTAGTAATAAAAACAATTTCAATAAAAATAAAAATATAATAACAGCAAATACTTACTAAGCATTTACTATGTGCCAAATATTGCAGTTTCCTAAATATAGGCAACTCTCTCATCTCTTGTCTTTGTGCTGGCTACACTTTCTCTCTAGAATCACTTTGCATTCTGTTTCTTTACCAAAGCCTGTCCTTCAAACAAGGTGCCAGCTCTCCCTAAATTAGGTGCATCTTGTCTGTACTCTCAAGGTATGCTATTCATAATGTCTTAAAATCACAAAGATATACAGACAAAACCATTATATAGAATTCAAAATGGTTAAAAAAGTTTTTTAAATGTTTTTGTTTTTGAGCACACAGGGTGCACATTGTAGCTTCATGTATGGTGGGAAGTGGGGAGAGTAAGTGTGGGTCCGGATGGAGGGGCAGGGAGAGATTGGGCTAGGATGCACTGAGCATTCAGGGGCAGCTCAGAGGAAGGCAGAATCAGGCTCAAGGCACCGATGCCCTGACCACTTTTCCTAGAAGAAGCCAGATCTGGAGAGAACTCGGAAGTTGTATGGACCAGCAAAGAAGTCCTGGAATGAGAAACGCCTGGGTCCCCTGAGTGCCAGAGACCCCTCATCCCAGAGGGGGAGTCTGGCTCACATCACCTATCAAACCAACCCTAATCGATGCCTCAGTCAAGTCACAGTGCAGCACTGCCTCACCCAGTAATCAAGCCAGGTGTGGGGGATCAGGCTCTGGCCCAAGGGCTATGCAGGGGCTGGACCTCCCAAAGGTCAGAAATAGTGAACTTCCCATTCTTGGGAAGGAAGTCTAATGCCTTCCAGGAGGCCAAAGGCCTAGTGCAGCAACACAGGCTTCTGGAGTGGCCCCTAGGTTAAAGATTTAAAGTTAAACCATCTATTTACAATTTATGCAGCCAAAGCATTTGAGATACAGAATTATATCATTCACATTTGGCACACACATTTAAAGACCTCTAAATATAATTGAGACTAAAATATCTATAGATAATTAATGAGAAATGGAGGGGGGTTTTTTTGTTTCTTTGTTTTTTGTTTATTTATTTATTTTTTTTTTTGCCTTTAGAGACTTGTCCTTAATTATCTTTATGGTTCTTTTAGCAATGTAGTGATAAATACTATATTTAACATTTTGATAATATTAATTATGTATTCACTCTATTATCCTTGGGGAGATTACTGACATCTTGGAACCAGGCATTACTGGAATCAAAATAGCAGTTTAGAGTCTATAGTTGTCCTGACTACATATTTTCACTAAGGAGTTTTAAAATGAAATGTAAATCCTAGCTTTTTCTCTAGTCAGCTCCATTTTAACTGTCAAATTATATTTAGAACAATAAGCCTAGCTCTCAAGCATGTGATTCAGATATCCTCCCAGCATCAATACCATAGGCAGATTTTCTCAGCTTCATATGGAGAAAAGATGTGACACCTTAAGATCTTGTCTTGAATTTCTATAACATTGAAACATGCAACAATCAAAGCAAAAGAGAGAAGTTATTAATCATACTCATTTTGAGGGGAAAGCTTTGAATATGGAAGAGTCTCTAACTTTTCTTTATATGGTTTAAACCTTTAATACTGTGTAACCCAATTTTGAGCAGGTGCAAGCCACTCTGGAACATGGTTTCAACGTTGCTTTTCTTTTGGGGAAAGGTAATCTAAGTATCTGACTATAGTAGGACAAAGTATATCAACATTCATCCAAAGGAACTAAAAAGAAACCCACTCTCTATTCCATCAATAGTATTTAAGTTTCTACTTCTTAAATCCTGGCTTTAGGTTTATTCTTTTTTAAACTGGATCCTGTCTGGATGCCTTTTCCTATGTATACTTTTGGCAGATACTTATTTGTCTGCTTTTCCTTCCATGTTTCAGTTCAACTTCCAGGTATTATCCTTAGCCTTCAGTCATACCGTCTTGTGTCAAATTTCTAAGAGATCTTTTACTTATAATCCAGAAATTAAAGGAATTCACTTTCAATCACACATACCTAAACTAGGAATAAAGACATCAACTTTGTTAACAAAGTTTGTCAGGAATATATCTGCTTTTATTTTGTAAAAGATAATATTGAAAATTTTTAAATCATATTAAAAGCAAATAGATTAAATCCATTTATTCCAATAGCAAGAACTAATGAGTTACTTGAGAAGAGATTTTAAATCATCTTTCCTTTAAAAAGGAGATTTGAGTCAAGAAGAGGAGGAACTCAGAATGATCTGTGAGTCCATGAACTCAGAGTACGTGTGCAGGGAAGCCAAGTTGAGCAAAGCGGAGGGTCCTTTTTCAGAAATACCGGACCCAATCATGGGGCAATGCTGAAGCAAGGCCAGTTTGGTTCAGAAAAGAATTTGAGGACCCTTTACTTTCAAAACATATTTCATTTTCATTCATTTCAAATTTTATATTGAAATTATATGTCAAAACGACTGTATCCGCCACTAGTCTACTCTACAAGCATAGGAAATATGTTTTTTTGTTTGTTTTCATTTATTGTATCACCAACATCTAGCTCATGGTTTGGCAGGTGGTAGGTTCTAAAGACAGGTTGAAGAATGAATGGTAGAGAAGAGGCATGGAAAGCATTTAGTGAGTCCAACTATGGGCAGTCTGTATTAGATAGAATATATGTCAGCCTGACAACTGAGTCAGCAAAGATTTGGCACCATGAGGTTACGTGACATTTAATAATCAGAGTCCTGGTTTCATCTGACATTAGCCTACATAAACGGTGACAAAGACAGTTCACATTATTTTATATGTGCCTTGAAACTTTATTTAGTATGTAATAAATTATAAAAAATCATTTTTACTGCACCACCCTGCTAAACACATAAATAAAACTTTTATGAAAATTCAGTACTATGATCCTTTATATATATTCTTTGATGTAGACATGAGATCATTAAAAGAAAGGAATAAGCAACAGGATTTAAAATCACCTAAATGCTAATAATAATAAATTCCCCTGTGAACTCACTGAATCTACCCCATTTGTGCACTTAGTATCTGTACAAAATAGTTGACACTCCTTATTCATTTATTCACTCATTAATTCACTGATTCATTTATTCAATGAAAAGATGTTTATTATTATTATATATCATTGCAGCAACTGCATTATGTTCATCTTGGGTTGAATTATTGAAAGGGCTCATGTGATTACTGAAAAGGCTCATGTGACCACACAAAATGGCTTTTATTAAAGCCTCCAGTGAGGCTTTACTAAAGGCAATGTGCACTATAGAGCAGGAGAAACAAAACACAGGCAAACATCAAGGAGGTCCCAGACATTCAGGCAAAGATTTGCAAGGTCTCCTCGCATTCCTTCAGCACATGTTTCATCTCAACATCACAAACCTTGAAGATATCTGTAACATATCTTGGCATCAGGGAAGCTGAGGCTAAACCTTACTGAGGGCTTTTTGTTTTGGTTTCGTTTTTGTTTTTGTTTTAATACTCCATCAGTCACATAGCAAAACTAGATTGCATAACTGGTTAAATCAGTTACACATTATCGAGCTACACATTTCTATAAACAACGTTGTAATGGCTCCAGGGGAGTTTTAGGGCTTTAAGGAGCACAAAATAAATCACTAATACAACATTTCATTCCTACCTTGGTCAAGAGTTAGTAAGCTCTTTGGTGGCACAGAGCCACCACAGATCAGCTGCAAGTTATCATTATCTTAGACACTTTTCTTTCCCTGGAAGTTGGAGGTTGAATTGCACTTTTTTCTCTGCGTAAGCACCAGAGTACTGACTAGGGTAAAGGAAAAGGCTCCTCTTTTTTTTTTTTTTTTAAGATTTATTTATTTTATTTATTGATTGATTGCTATGTTGGGTCTTCGTTTCTGTGCTAGGGCTTTCTCTAGTTGCGGCAAGCGGGGGCCACTCTTCATCGCGGTGCGCGGGCCTCTCACTATCGTGGCCTCTCTTGTTGCGGAGCACAGGCTCCAGACGCGCAAGCTCAGTAGTTGTGGCTAACGGGCTTAGCCGCTCCGCGGCATGTGGGATCCTCCCAGACCAAGGCTCGAACCCGTGTCCCCTGCATTAGCAGGCAGATTCTCAACCACTGCGCCACCAGGGAAGCCCAAAGCTTCTCTTTGATTCCTGAGGGAAAATAGTGCCAATAGAGTCAAGGTAAGCAGTTTGATGCATGTTACGTTTATCTGGGTAGTATGATTTTTATCCTTCCAAAGCTGCTTTTCGCCATTGTCCACCCTGCTCTGTCTGCTGAAGGCTGCTCTCTGTGGGCTGCAGCTCTGGGGTCCCATGGCTTCTAGTGGAGTTTGGCCAATGAGAGCCAAATCATTCCTCTCATATAGGACACTCTTCCCACACTACACTGACTTTTTCCATGATTTCCTTTAACCAAAATAGTTTATAATTTCTCCTTAGAAATTACTTCTTCTAGGAAGCATATCCTGTCCTCCAGTAATTACATGGTCTTCCTTATCTGTGTGATCACACAATACTTTATACATCCCCATCACAATATTTAAAATATTATATATTTTTTTGTTTTTGTTTTTTGTCCTAATTCCCCATTCAACTTTTCAATGGAAGAAAATGTGTGTTTTATATATTTATTATTTTTTCAAAAACTTATTTCTGTGTCTAAAGCATAGTGGACACTAAATAAATATTTATTGAACTGAATAGTTAACTAAAGGATAAATAATATCGTTAAAGACATTCATTTGAGTTCCAAGTCCACTGGCTTAAATACTTAAGGAAAACTTTAAGGGGCTGAGATACAGGAATGTATTCTCTTAGGTACTGATTATATACAAATTTGAGGCTATCACACTTTCTTTATGCTCTCCATTAGTCCATTAACATGGACTAATGTGTTTTTTACATTGCATTATAATATGATTTAAGGTTAAGTTTTTTTCTATTCTTATTTGATTTTCTCCCAATAGTTTATCACTTCCATAACTTGAATTACCAATCACAAGCTCACTTCCACTGTTATGAGCTTAATACTTAATACCTGCACCCTTGACTTTTCCTTTCATGTGAAGGAACTTTCAGTTGATCAATGGTTGGTCTCTTTCTGCCTAAAATAGGAGGAGTAACTTATATGATTGATGTTTTGGGAAAACAACTGCGTTTGCATTGCCTTCTTCATTTTGGGATCTGTTTACTCAAAGAAGAAATACATTTTCATATCCTTTTAGCCATATGATAAGCTTAGCAGGGTAGACATTCATGGGGGAAACCCATGGACTTCAACTACTGCCAAATAATGGGAGGCTATCTGGGTCTATTTTTTTTTTAATTATTATTCAAATAACCATTGTACTTGTACAATTAGGTTATATCCTTACATTGTGATATCAAAAGGTGACTCCTATTTCAACTGGTTTCAAGTTTAGGCAGAAAATACAGGGTTTATTTATTCAGACTCCTAGATGCTCCAAGAATTTCCACCATTTTACCTCCAGCCCAGACGTCTCTTCTGAGATTCATGCACAAACGTACAACTGAGAACTGAATAACTATATTCTGATATTTCAAAGATGCATCAAACTCAACACTTTAAAAATTTTGTGCCTCTATACCTCATAGTGCATACAGAATCCATTAAAAAGAGGTTAACTGAACATTTGATATGTAAGAAAAGAAACCAACCACTGATTATGAAATCAAGTGTGGTCTTTGTGCCTGCTGATTCTCTTTCCACTACACCGAGGTACTCTGAATTATAGGTGGCAAAATTAACATCAGTAGTCTGATTGGTCCTTCATTTGGACAATCTTAAAAGATAGGCAGACTTTGAATGGTTTAAAATATCCTTCATGGTCGGACTCCTTTTTCTCTCCTATGTCTCCTCTCAGCTCTTCTGCTTGCCAGTCTGCATTCCAACCACACAGGTCTTTGTGCTCCAGACGAACTGTGTCATCCACAGGACTTTGCCTCTGATATTTCCAGGTTCTTCTCCCCACTTTTATGCCCGACTAAATGCCATTTACCCATTTAGAATTATCATATTTGCTGTGTTCCTTTTAGAATTAAGAGGTTTAGAATTATCATATTTGCTGTGTTCCTCTTGGAATCTTCTTTTATCTCTGCTTTGGATAGGAACTGCAGCTACACCCATACATTTCATAAACTGTTTTAAACTTCTTGATGCACTAATTTTAGTAAATGTAGTTTTCCGATTTTTAAATCTGTGTCAAGATAATGACGGGGTCTATGTCTTCTTTAATATTATATTCCCAGCCCTAACATTACTTTAATCATATATAAAGGTAAATAGAGTAAGGAGTGACCAAATAATTTTTAAAAGTCTCTCTTAAATTTCCCAATGTAAAGCTAACTAATAATTACCATAAAAAGTTGGAATCAAGAGACATAAATTTTGTTATCCTTCTAATTATATTTTATTTTTCTTCTGGTAATTTCTTTGCTTATTCTAAAAATAAAGATCATTGATCTGGTCTCATTGAAAACACTACTGGGTAAACAAAATAAATAACCACAACTAGAATAATTTCACACGTGACAAAATAATCTCTTTATTATCAATATATTTTAAAGGGAATATTTATATTAAGAATAATACAGAGATGGACTTTAAATTCCTGAAGAGTGAAGAAAACCCTATTTAAAACATAATATAGGGGTTATGATGCCTTCCTAGAGAAAGGATTATTAAGTTAATACATAAATGATGGAAAAAAATAGGATGCAGTGAAATATTAATAGTTGTCCAAAGGAAGTGTCAAATGACAGGAAATTTTTATCTTATTGATGGATATAGGGCATTGTAAAAGCTTAATCAAATAATTTGTGAGCAGGTATACACAATGATGGAAAATAAGTATTCTCTACAGTGATATGAGTGCCCCAGTCACTTATTTTCTCATATACTAGGGATAATATAGCAGGATCTATACATGGCATAGAGAGAAAATTTCACAAGATCAACCAATTCCTCTGCTTCAGTCTCATGCTCACTGAATCCTGTGAATTACTAACTGGGTTCTTAAGCCACTAAATATTGAAGCAGATGTGGTCCAATTTGAATCTATGGAAATAAATATATCTAACAAAATTAATCTTAATACTCAAATACCCTTCTGGATTACAGATCAACCTGATTATTCCTAGGTGAACTATTAAACTTGAGTCTGTGACCTACCTCCTGCTGTCTCCCCAAGAATCTGCCTGAGCTGCTGAAAACCCACTTTTACATATCAGAATTCTAACAACACTGCATATGAACAGAAATAATGTTATCTTAACTCACAAAGTATTTCAATATACAAGCTGATAGTGTAGCTCATACTTTAATTCCTTCTTATGAAAAAGTAAAAATATGAAATTCACTTAAAATAATGTGTTTGCAAATTTCAAATAAGTGTATTTTTTGAAAAACCCACAGAAAACAAATTTAGAAGACCTAATGCACATGTCCCACAAACAAAGTAAAGTAGAAAGGATATTGCATGGTAGATGCATTAGGCCATTTTTGTATTTTACAGCATAGTTATATACATGAAAAAAAAGCATTAATTTTCTTTCTAGTGTTCTTTAGTGTAAAATATGTTGTGACCCCTTGTAGTTTTGTAACTGGAATGACTTCTCTATGATGTAATATATATTTCTTCATTCGAATTCAACTAAAGTATTTTATGACAACTACAAGCTGAAATAACATAATCTAAATTAATCATAGTAATGCTAGAAAGTAAATGCATTGGTGGCAGATGTTCATATGAAATAATTTTTGGTACTGGTATCTTGTAGAATATTAAGCAAAATGCAATGTTATAATAAGAAAATTTCCAGTATGTACTGCAATCACAAAATAAAGCATTTTATATAGCTTCTATTCTGTATTTTGTACTTCTTAAATTTGGAACTTTTATAAGATGATACGTCTGCTTAACCAAGTAAAATTTTTGCCACATTCCCCTTAATTTTATAGTCATAGCTCTCCTCACTATGCTTTTTCCTGTCCATCAGGAAATAACCCATTGTTCTCTATGAGCCACTAAAATGGGACTTTTGTTAGCAGGGTACAATTTCTCCATAAATAAGATCACTTTACGAGGTGAGAAGAGTGTAAAATTCTGTTGGTATCTTAGTGTGGAGAGAGACTGAAATGCATAAAAACATCAGTAAAGCCGGGAATCCTTCATGTAGTACTGAAGGTCCTACTTTGTCTGCAGTAATCAAATTACTGAGATATGTGAGATAGAATATTACCTGCTTTAAGAAAACTGAAAAAATTTCCTACTCTTTCAAAGCTATATTTATTCAAGTCATATAACTGACTTCATGGTACAGTTATATTCTTGTAATATAGATGCTTAAAAGTATGTGATCGTGACTGATATTTGTGTTCTAAATTCTTTCAGAACAATTTGTCCCCTAAACTTTTCTGCCCTTATAATATCTCCTATAGTTTTTGTCTCTGTCGATGTTCACAGAGGTTTGATGATGGTGAGAGATTAATTTTTTAAGGTCCTTTTGACATATGAGGACGCAAAGGGAAAGAGGAAGAGTGCTACTTTGTTCCACATGGGACACAAGGCTGAAAGGTTCAAATTGTATTGATATTCATGAAGCAAAGCAACCAACTCTTATTTTTGAAATATTGAGCATAAACGTACAGATTGCCAACAAACACATGAAAAGATGCTCAACATCACTAATCATTAGAGAAATGCAAATCAAAACCACAAAGAGGTATCACCTCACACTGGTCAGAATGGCCATTATCAAAAAATCTACAAACAATAAATGAGGGTGTGGAGAAAAGGGAACCCTCTCGCACTGTTGGTGGGAATGTAAATTGATACAGCCACTATGGAGAACAGTATGGAGGTTCCTTAAAAAACTAAACATAGAACTACCAGATGGCCGAGCAATCCCACTACTGGGCATATACCCTGAGAAAACCATCATTCAAAAAGAGACATGTACCACAATTTTCACTGCAGCACTGTTTACAATAGCCAGGACATGGAAGCAACCTAAATGTCCATCAATAGATGAATGGATAAAGAAGATTTGGTGCATATATACAATGGAGTATTACTCAACCATAAAAAGGAACAAAATTGAGTTATTTGTAATGAGGTGGGTGGACCTAGAGTCTGTCATACAGAGTGAAGTAAGTCAGAAAGAGAAAAACAAATACCGTATGCTAACGCACATATATGGAATCTAAGAAAACGGTACTGATGAACCTAGTGCCAGGGCAAGAATAAAGACACAGACGTACAGAACAGACTTGAGGACACAGTGGTGGGGGGTGGGGAGGGGAAGCTGGGACGAAGTGAGAGAGTAGCACTGACATATATACACTACCAAATGTAAAATGGATGGCTAGTGGGAAGCTGCTGCATAGCACAGAGGGATCAGCTCGGTGCTTTGTGATGACCTAGAGGGGTGGGATAGGGAGGGTGGGAGGGAGGCTCAAGAGGGAGTGGATATGGGGATATATGTACACATATAGCTGATTCACTTTGTTGTACAACAGAAACTAACACAACATTGTAAAGCAATTATACTCCAATAAAGACATTAAAAAAAGATTAAAAAAATGTTCCATTTTACATTTCAAAGAGATTATTAGCTAAGTGATTAATTCACTAAAATGCATTCAGACTGTAGAACAATGGCCAGGAGAAGGTTGTTGTTTGAGTTAAGAAAATACCTATTGGTACTTTAACATAGGCCAGTGTTGCTGAAAAAGTTGAGCTCCCTAAATGCATGTGACTTCCAGATGTCTTCTCTTGAAGGGTGTAGCAAAGCTACAGAGCTGCATAATAGGCTTTCCTTTCTCTTTGGGAGCTAATTTGATAAGAATTTTTAAAATTGTAGATGTTTGTAGTGTAATGCTCAGATATTTTGTTAAAAATTTTTAGTCCCGTTGACACTCCGGTGTCTATACTCTCTTTTCCACATTTCAGATCATGCACAAACTACATCTATCAAATGAAATTCTTTGTGAAACAAATCTTCTGCTTTAATTCCAGTTATTTTGGACTCCTAAACTTCATCTGTTCATCACATGATTGTTTTCTCTTCCTGAGTGTAAACTCATCCATCCCTCTTGCTTCTAGAAGTATTCCCTGGCCAGCCATCTGAATAGTGACACACTTTATCTGTGCTCCTATAGTACCTGAATATACTCTATGCATTTTAATTCTTGATTCATTTATGTCATTCTATCCCAGATTATAAATTCCTTGATAATAAAATGATCATGCATCGTTGTACTTGGATTTTCTCAGGAATTAACATAATGCCTGGCATGTAGTATGTGCTCACAAAATGATTAACTGTTCAATAAAGTGCATCTACCTATCCGCTTACTCAAGTCTTATCTGTCCTACAAGAAACATATAACCACTTTTGCCAGGAAAAACCTTCATTCAGAGTTATCTCCTTTAACTCATTCAACTCCTGAATAGATTAACATACCAACACAGAAAATAATACTAATTATAATACTAACGTTAACAAAACTATCCTAAAAGAGACAATAGCACTAACAGTAATACAATTTTTGGCATGTATTGATTAACATATATTATACAGTGTGCTAAGTGCGAGAAAATAAGTGATCCGTCCAAGGCAATACAGCTTGGGCTGAGGCGCATCAGAAAGTGAATCTGAGGACTGTTTGAACTGAAAGCCCATTGTAATTTTTGAATACTTTATGATATAACCTTTATAAAGCATTTCATATTTGAACAATATAAATATTTCAATAAATATCAGTTATTATTTTGTTTTCAATTTTATCTTGTATTGCTCTCCAGTTGGTTTATTTATGCAAAACTTTGGTCTCAATTCCATGAAGCAGAGCACATACTTTCTCTCATAACCTTAACATATCTAAGTTAGAAGTGATATTTTAACACTTATCAAATAACTATGGAATTGAACTGGCCCCAAAACACAACAAAGCCGTAGACATCAGTCCCGGTGAAAAAGATATGGAGGCCGTAGAGCATTGAATGCTAATTATTTGTTATATTACATTAAGTCCCCTACATACAAACCTTCAAGTTGGGAACTTTCAAAGATGCGAATGTGCATTCGCATGTCCAATCACGTAAGTTAGGTCACATGTCTTGTGTACATTGTCACGTGCGCACATCCTCTACAAGTCGTCGTGCTTTTGTGTACTTTACTATACAGTACTGTATATAGTATGGTAGTATAGCATTTTTATTTCAAATCCAGGATGTCCAGAAGCAAGAGTAAAAGCAGTGGGATGTAGCTGGTACTGTACTTTTCAAGGTACCGTATCTGTACTTTTCAAGGTACCGTACTGTAAGATTAAGAATGTTTTCTTTATTTTTTGTGTTTGTTTTCATGTATTATTTGTGTGAAAAGTATTATAAACCTATTACAGTACAGTACCATATAGCCAATTGTGTTACTTGGGTACCTAGGCTAACTTTGTTGGACTTACAAATGCACTCTCAGAACGGAACTCATTTGTATGTAGGGGACTTATTGTATTTTAAGATCATTATGAACCTCGATTATCTAATTAGTAAAAATGTTAAAACACAAGTTTAGACTGATTTTTTAAGCAGATATAAAATGATATATATTCTGTAATATAATTCTCTGTAATAATTTTAAAAGTCGAAATTTATGTCTAAAAGATGTGAGTATTTTAATTATTTGGGGTTTAAATTTCATTATATTTCTTGCCTTTGAAAGTTTCTTGCCTAGAAACTTTGAAGATACGTGTTCTAAAAGTTATTTATAGAACCATTCCATTTAATATAAAATAAGGAAAATTATGTTTCTTCATTGACAGTAAGAATATGGAAAGTGTATATGCATTTATTTCAGTTTAGATCTATGTTTCCAGCATTTTCCCAGTGCCTAGAAGTCTAAACTTTCTCCTAGTCACACTGTCGAAATTGAAGTCTGTTTTTTTTTTCCTGACATAGCTTTTAAATGTTACCAGTTTCAACTCTTTAACCTCAAATTTAATCAAAAAGTTAGAAAACAAGAAAACCCAAATATTTCTAGTGTGCATAAGTTAGTTTATGAGTCAAAAAAACTAAAACTATAAACATGAACATATTATGAAAGTTCACCAAATTTCTGGATCTATAAGCTCTCTTTCACTTTAGGATCAAAATCGAAGGTATTAACAATATCAATATATCAGACAATCCATTAAACCATATGCCTCTCACCTAGCAGTATATTTTGCATACATCACTGCAGCATTATCATAAGGATAATGTGGTCTTCTCTGGGTCACTCACATCAGAATCTATTATCTTTACTTTAATGGTGCAGAATAGAGAATGATTATAAAAAGTACTGCTTATATTTTGGAAACTCCTTTAAAATGGATTCTCCATTTCTTTGGGTGTTGTTTCACCTTCTTTTCAAAAATTTAATATTTGTTGAGAGACATGATTAACGCACAAAGAAGTCCGGAATTTTCAGTAAATATGGGACCCATTATAGTACCTCCCTCAGGAAAATGCTGAAGAAATCAGCCAGCACACCAAGTACACTTGCTCCTTCTGTGGCAAAATCAAGATGAAGAGACCAGCTGTGGGCATCTGGCATCGTGATTCCTGCATGAAATGGTAGCTGGTGGTGCCCGGACCTATAACACCACTTCTGCTGTCACAGTAAAGTCGTCCATCAGAAGACTGAAGGAACTGAAGGACCAGTAGAAGTGCCACCATTTGAACTTTGCTAGCCTATAATAATGGGTTAATTTATGTAACAAAAAACTAATATTTGTAACACAAAAATTAACATAAAAAAGCACTAAGAACTGGGTGATTATAGGAAAAGGTAAACTTACAAAAAAAAATTCAAAAATTCAAACCACCCCCAAATTTACTTCTACTTAACTAATTCTGTTTAACTCTAATGTTTAAATAATATATCTGTTTCATAATCTACTCTATTTTACAGAAAGAACAAGGGTTTTATGAACCACACACAAGAAAAGAGGCACAAATGTAATAAGAAAAAGTAATTTAAGTACAAATTAGCTACTTGTTATTTATGAAAAAGTTTTTAAAATTTAAGTTATTATTGTATAAGTTCAAAAATAAAAGAAGCTTCACAACAAATGTGATGTGAAAATCATATCTCATTATGAAACATTTGCAGAAACTGTAATGATTAAATATAAACATTGCAGTGCTAAAATGGTAATAAGTATCACCAGTTTAAAGAATTGTGTGTCATTAAACCACATTTTGAGATTCATTATTATTTCACCTGTAAGGAAATTGTGCTATTTCAGAAACCATCCACTTTGTTCCCCATCATGACTTACTAGGGATGTCAAAGAAAATATCATTAATTACCCACAGTTTCATGTGTTATGCATTGAGATATCACAGAGGGTGGACTGTGAAATGTTGAATAATGACGCATCAAAGATGTCCACATCCTAATCCCCCAAACCTTAAATACCTTACCTTCCATGGCAAAAAGAACTTTGTGGATGTGATAAGGTTAAGGATCTTGAGATGGGAACATTGTTCTGGATTATATGAGTGAGGCCGATTTAATCACAAGGGTCTTTATAAGAAGGCAATAAGAGGGTCAGACACAGATGGCATTGTGATGACAGAAGAGTAAAGATTTGAAGATGTCATATTTCTGGCATTGAAGGTGGAGAAAGAGGCCACGAACCAAGGAATACAGGTGCCCTTTAGAGCTAGAAAAGGCAAGAAAGTCAATTCTCCCCTAGACCCTTCAGAAGGAATGTAGCCCTTCTGACCCATTTTAGGACTTCTCATCTTGAGAACTGTAAAAGAACTATAAAAGAAGAAACTTGTGTTGTTTTAAGCCACTAAGTTTATAGTAATTTGTTACAGCAGGAATAGGAAACCTGTACATCTCCCTTCTGCTAAAGACTACTTCCAACAATCTTGATGCTAAAGGCATTCCAACTATGTTCCTGATTCAAAATTAGTTTCCTAGGAAACCTGAAAATTAGTAGTGCTCTGAGGAAGCAAAATCTAACGTGGAACCTTTCCAGGAGGAACACACAACAAATGTGCGTAGTGATGTTTTCCCCATTACTGCTCCAATGATAACTACAACCTTATATTTAGTTAACCATGCACTTCAGAAAGGAGCATTTTCAAGTATTTTAAAGACATAGGATCCAACTCGACATTGATATCCATAGACACAAAGTGTTTTCAAGTCCTTTTATATAGATGGAGGATGAATAGGGACCAGGTAATTAAAGGAGACTTGGTTCAGTTAAAACTCACAGTGGGTTCACTTGAGACATAAACTCTAAATGTATAATTGGAAGAGACATGTTTGATAATTATTATAACCCCTACATTGGGTCCTTGGCCAGGGGTAAAAGAGCTAGTACAGTAGAAATTGGCAGGTAAAAGCTTTTGCTACTGAAATTTTGGCCAAGAGAATGTAATAAAACCTATTTTGTATCGATGGGAAACAATTCTCCATAACTCTCTCATCTTCCTTTATGCCCACATATTAGCACTCAATTCTCAGGTTCATTTACATTCCAGAAGATAGAAACTGTCTCTTCCCCTCCCAGGGATCTGCTTACTTACATTACAGGGTAGTAAGAATGAAGTCTCACTCTAGAAGGAAATATAGGCAGGTTTGCCAGTACCCCTCTTATAGGAATGGGTAATTTCTAAGCTCAGTGTTCCTCAGCTGTGACAAGGTCCCGCTATGTGCACAGTATCCACCTGGACTCCCATCCACATCGCCCCAATGGAATTTGTGGGTCACCTGCTACAACATGAGTAGTAAAATGTCTAAATTTACCTGACTTGTCTCCTTACTAGTTGAATCTATGGAAGTGTGACTAACCATACTAGCAACTGCCACCACACTTTTATTAGGGAATGTATGATTGTTTTACAGTAGTCTAACACACATTCCAATGATGGTTTGCTTTTCCTGCCTACAAGAACTTAACCAGCACCATCAATCAAAGACTTATAGAAAGTTATATCCATTGACACAGACTCCTTCATAATATTCCCTGTTATACAAAGTCCCTCATAATGTAAAAGACCTATTTTCCAGCAAAAAAAAAAAAAAGGTGCCGCAGTGGACACATGAATCTGGGATTTGTTGGCTCTGTCACATTCAGTGCCACCCAGAACATTGTGCTGATAAAATGCAAAAATGATCTTTTGAAGGTTCAGCTGAGCTATCCTTTTGGAGATCATGCCATGCAAGGATAGAGTGCTATTCTCCAGGACACGGTATGCACCCTGTATTAATGATAATGATATGATGCTCTTTCCCCAGGAAGCAGGAAGTAAGGGTTGGGGTAGGGGTGTCTCTGTTTATTATCATACTCAGTGATCCATTTCAGGGAATGTGTGCTGTATATTACCAGAACACTGAACTCTGGTGATTTAGAGTCCAGTCCCAGATAGAGAATTTCTCCACCAGGGGCACAGCAAGTGTCCCTCTAAATTTTAAACTGCCATTCGATCATTTCAAGCAAGGGAAAAAAATTACCATCCTGGCAGGCAGGCTGTTAGTACACAATAGGGGCAGGGAAAACTTTGGTACTCTGATGATATATCAGGTTGGCCAAAAATGTTTGTTCAGGTTTAATACAAGAGGCAAAGAATCTCAAGTGTGGCCTTGAGAACAGGTTTAGAGGCCCAGGTCTCACTAACTTTCTCCTTGTACGTTTATTCAAGAAAAGAGACTGACCAAAACACTGGAGGCGATATTTCCAGGACTTCTTGTATGAAGCAAATGAATTCATCAATCATGAAACGTGGACTGAAGTTGATGCATTGGTGCACCACCCAGAACTTCCCTCTGGCACTGAGATATTCATTTCCCCAGCTATTGTGAGTGAGTGGTGCTAATATCCTTAGCTGAATCCCTCTCCGGGCACTGTCTTCAGTAGAAGAGAGCTGCTTTACCCAAGGCCACACTCCTATTTCAGAAGCTGCCACATCCAAAGACTAGTTCACGTAACGTAGGAATCTTGAGAATGATTCCTTCAGAGATGGATAAAGATGAAAGGCCATACCAGCTCTAGAACTCCCAGTTTTATCGTGAGGTCAAATCTGCCCACTTTAGTGACTCCACACGTGTTGATCCCAAGGGTACTTCCAATAGACTTTCTACATAAAAATCTCTATCTCTGGACATTCTCTAAAAAATCTGACATTAAGACAAATATGAAAAGCCTGTGAAAGCCATGGGATAATTTGTCAGAATATCAAATGATACTTATTACAGACCCTATTGTATGTTCTCTATTACATACTCAATTGTACGTTCTCTATTTCCTAATGATGACGTATTTATATATCAGAGACTCTTGTTTGAAGCACCAATGGTTTTCTGAATTACCCATTAGTATGACAACTACTGCCACAGATTCCGCTCTTCCCCTGAGCAAATTACCTGTCCTTTTATAGCAGCAACCCAAAGAATTGAAGTGTAAAACTGACAAACCAATTTTTCACATGAATTTGCAGAGACTCCAGCCAAAAGTAAGACAGAGGTAGAAGGAATATTGTTCACACAAGACAGAAATGGATTTTCTGCTTTGACTGCTTACAAGAACTTGAGATGATAAATGAACTGATAACAATAGCGTCTCTTATTTTCAGGAAAAATGTCTTTATGTTTCATTTATCTGGTTATCGAAACACAGAGAATATTTGAATAGTATTCAAGAATCCACTTGTAAAAAATTGGTAATGTTTCCTCCATCCTACCTATATTCCACAAATAATATATGATATAATGAAGAATCTCATAGATACATTTTTAGTGTTTAATTAAAGGATATTATTTTATCCTTCATTCTTGACATATTTGTATCTTTATAGGATTTTTCCTTGACATACTACCTTGATATATTTTCCTTATAGGATTACTCATTTTTATTTATCTCATTTTCATTTGCCTTTATGTTAATTGTTTGCATGTGCATTTAGTTGTTTGTAATTATAAATTTCATAATATATTTTTTTTGTGGTACTATTACTTTAACAAAGAAGACAAGAATTTTTTAAATTGGGCCCTGGCATTTCCTTTAACACTGATGACTTGGTGGCCTGGATTATTATTATTTCCTATTTACTTCACACATCTACACAGTATTGAAGTTCTGTGCTTTTGCTCACTTACATCTTCCACTTGAAACTTTTCTTCACTAGCCTGTAAATTCATGTCTGCTTTTCTGGTAAAGTATCTTGTCAAGAACTTACTGACACATCTACATTGTATACTTTATTATTTATAAATAAAATAAATCCTCTTTCAGCAACTTTCCACCAACATGTTTGCAATTATACATTTTTACTCTATGTAATTTTTTCTTTAAAAAAACGTAAAAAATAGATAATAAAAACAATCTGGCCAAATTGTTCATATTTTTCTTAATAATTTCTATCAATTTCAGTTTTTAATACCTTCTCACCCAAACATTTGAGACATATAGCTTTTCTTTTAATTCCATTTGCTGATTTTAAAATGTAATCTTCAATCAAATTAAAATTTATTTTAAAAGGTGTGAAATTATTTAAATTAATTCATTTTTTCAAATTTCAAGCCAATATTTTCAATGTTATTTAATAAATATTATCACTCACTCCCATTAATTTGACATTCCTACTTTATATTTGTTAAATTCCTTTATATTTTAAAATCCGTTTGAGGGAGGTTATCTGTTCAGTTCCTCTGTTTGTTCATGTTATTAAGGATTTTTAAAAATCATGTGGTTTAACTCCAAATCACCATGAGATTGAAACTCAAATGACTTTAAGCAGCTAATTATTGGCATAAGTTTTCTCTTCTATAAAATGTGATAACAATATGTATAATTAAATCTTACTGTGAGAAGGAAATGTAAGCTTATATCATGCCCACCACTAGAATCTGGAAATGATAATTCCTTGCTGTTTATCCATTCATGCGTTTGTTTAACAGAATATAAATTTATTTAGCTCCTATTTTATTTCAGACACTCTGCTGAGCATTAGAATATATTAATGAAAGCAATTTTTGAAAGAAATAGCCTCTGCTCCCCAAGATGTCAGAGTGTCTTGACAGAGGAGGACAAACAGACATGTTACTGCTTGATACATGCTAAGATAGGTGGATATTCATGTGCTAAATTAATGAAAAGGAGTCCAAATAACCCAATTTGTGGATCTCCAAAAGGGTGTGACCTGAGAGAGGTGGTGCTTGAGTTGAGACATGTGTATTCTGATCAGCAGTACACTGTTAACCTAGGGGGCCTAATTCTAAGGTATACTGTTAATGCTCTGATAGTAAATCCTAGGTGCATTCATATGAAAAAAAACTGAGATTTTTTACAGGCATCCTGGTTTTTGAAACATAGTTCACAATTGTCCTTAGATCTGGTGATTAATTAACATTATCCTTCTTTACTGCCATCAGTTACTCTTCAGGACTACCATTTTTACTAAATCTTTAAACAGCATCTCAGCCATTGCACTGAAACTACCTGCTAGAAACAGCTAGAATGGCCAGTATTCTGTCAGGTTTTGACAGTTTGGTAGGAAATGGTAAGAATAATTTTTTATAGATTTCTTTGTTATCTTCTCCTATTCTGTTTTCTATTTGCATTCATTAATAGTTGTTTCAAGTAAAATTAATACCCAGCATCAAGTTTTATTGAAATTACATTCATCTCTAAATAATTTAACATGAGGTGATAGCTTTATAATGTTCAATCTTCTCATTCTAGAAATCTCTTTATTGCTTTAGCTTTACTCAAGTCTTTTATATTTTCCAGGGAACATTTGTGGATTAACTATTTGAGTGCCATGTATTTTATATTATAATATTTTCTAAATATTTATGCTTTTCATTGTTGTTATTGTGAGCAGGTTCTGCTTCAACATAATCTACTTGCTGGTGAGGGTTGGTTGTAAGTTGCAATGATACAAGAGGCTGAATTATCAGAGAAGACTCACAGAAATCATAGATCTTACCCCAAACCAAACTTTACTAATGATTAGTGAGAAATAAAAGTAAAAATCACCCAGAGGTGTATAAGCGTCTGCTTTTGGAAGGCACCAAATTATCTGATGCAACTTCCAAAAAGCCCCTTTCAATGCATTGGGACACATCTTGGTTTTGGAGTACCAGACCTTCTAAGTGTAGGGCAAGCTCAGAGCACATACTTAAGGTTGGGGCTTCATAGTTTCTATTTTTGGTTTCCAAAAAGCTCTATCCCATAAATCCACATATTCCAGGTTATTTAAACTAAGCAACCCAAATGGATTAAATATGTCTCGCTAAAAATGTTTTCATATAAGAACTCCCTCAAGTAACTTACTGCTATCATATCACATCCAAATGTTCATGGGGGAGTCTGAAAGGGGTGTTTCTTTTTTAGTTGAATTGTTAATAAGTATATACTTTCATCACTCAGAAAATAATATAACGGATACCCATATAATAATATGGAGGAGTAAGGCAAGCTTTATCGTTAACATTTTATTTCTTTAAAACAAATATGGCAATGTTTTAGTATTGTTTAAATTTGAGGGCTGACTATATGATTATATGTTGCATTATTTTTTTTTCCATACTAGCAAAATACTTTTATTATTTTATAATGATAAAACAGGAAAGTAAAGATTTCTTTTTGGTGTATACCAGAGTTAAGGGAAGTGGAAGAATAAGGGAATTAATAGGACTTTTTTGTACTTTGATGACAGTAAAAAGTTAACAATACCAACTGTTTGACATAAAACTTATAGCCCCCCAAAACACATATATAAAGGATCATAGTTTTAAAATCTATAAAAGTAAAAAATATACAGTCAGAAGTTCTAATGCTTATTCCATCTTTAATACAAAATTGTAAACATTTATTTACACAAAGCAAGTGTGTATAACAAAAGTCCAAGCACCCTTTTCTTTTGAGTCATGGCTCCTGAAAGATGGAGATTTGCACTGAAGCGAAGTTGTCTCCTTCCCTGACTACCCAAAAACCAGATTCATTAATAGAGCCACAGGCAGCTCCCTGGGGGGACTCCAAGCATCACATTTTATTGCTCTGACACTGCAGCAAGTGAGAAGCCTGCTGTCTGTCTAGGTGGCCTCAGGACTAAGGCAGGGGCAGCCCTCCTTACAAGGGGGAGGCTGAGACACCAGCGCCTGGGGATAGAGGTGAGCAGCAGCCAGAGGGAGACCAGGAGAGGAACAAGGACCCACCACCAGCCTTCGGCCCCCTATTTTTGGTAGAGAACCCGCTGAAGTCACACTCTTCCCCTTCAGATCGGGGGAACTCACTAAGAGGGTGGAGTCTTCACTGGTTTTATGATTCATTCCCTTCTTTGAGAGTTATAGTCAGTAACTGGGGAAGGCAGGGAGGGTGTTTAAAGGGGAAATGGCCCAAACACCACCCGTGGTGGCAAATGGCTATTAGAGAAGAAGATCTGAGGGTCCAAGTACCCCCATGAAAGGCACTGCTGGTGCAAGATAGTTACCAATGTGTGTATAAGCTTTCGTCCCCTCAAAGCCACTCAAGCTGGTTGTGTGAACATTTTCATTGGCTCAATTCTTTACATATGATACTCCTTGAATTATCCATTTTGAGGCTCCAGGGAAATAAAAATGGGGTTGTGGTTTCGCCAGAGACCACTCTGCATATACGCCACTCTTTTCAGTGTACTATTTTCTCTCCGGCACCCCATTTAACAGGGTCTCACCTTGTGCTTACCATTTTGATTTCGTTACATCGAAGTGCTCTGTCTTCATTTCCCACAAACAGCCCACAAGTAATACTCTGTTGTGGACTCTTAGCTTAGTCAAGACCTAAAAACTCATAGACCTTAAAAGAGAAATCCACTTGAATCTTTAGAAAGGATGTATCAGTGTTACAAAGCAATTCTCTTTAAAGAGTGCAAGTTGGGCTTCCCTGGTGGCGCAGTGGTTGGGAGTCTGCCTGCCAATGCGGGGGACACGGGTTCGAGCCCTGGTCTGGGAAGATCCCACATGCCGCGGAGCAACTAGGCCCGTGAGCCACAACTACTGAGCCTGCGCGTCTGGAGCCTGTGCTCCACAGCGGGAGGGGCCGCGATAGTGAGAGGCCCGCGCACCGCGATGAAGAGTGGCCCCCACTTGCCGCAACTAGAGAAAGCCCTCGCACAGAAACGAAGACCCAACCCAGCCATAAGATAAATAAATAAATAAATAATTTAAAAAAAAAAAAAAAAGAAAAGAAAAGTGCAAGTCATCTGACGAGGGAGTGGCAGAAGTAGTAAAACAAAGTGGAGTTCCTTCCTCTGGCCTGGCCTGCATCCTCCCTGCCAAACAGGGCACACCTATTTTTCTCCTTCCCACAAACCTTTGCTTTCTGGGGAGGGGATACCCAGCTCCTTACTATGCTAGGGTTCCCTAGGGAATTCTAATGACTCTTTTCCTCTCCAATCTAGTAAATCAGTGGCTTAAGGAGTTTTTCCATTTGGGCTGGGGAGAGAAAGAAGGGGAGGCAGAAAGAAAGGCTATGGGAAATGAGGACAGGGTGCAGGAAAGACATCTGTGCATTACTCAACAATGGTCACCTTCCTAACACATTAAATATGAATTTTCAGGTAACTGCAAAAGGCAGGAAGTTACAACAAAAGAGGACACAGGAATTCCAATTATTTCATTTCAGCATTTGGCCTGGGGGCCACCTGGGGTCCTGCTACCAACACATGGGAGGAAGGGATTCCTCAGGCCACATCCTCCTAAATGCCAGCCTGGAAGAACAGCATTCTGGGAGGAGGAGGAGCTGCTGGAAAGACCACCTCTGTGTCACTAACTCTGCTGTCTCATGGCATCCTCTTCCTTTTTGGCACGTGCAGTCACAGCCTGCACTTACGGAAATGATTTTCCAGTGAGCCTCCCTTTGCCCTGAAAGCTGACAGAGAGCAGGAATTAAAAAGGCTCTTAATCAAAAGGAAACCCTAAGGTTCCAATGCCACTTATCAATTTAAACCACCACCTACCCTAATCTGTTTTAAAACTTTAAAAGAAATTTAAAATCTTTTCTACGCTACAAATTGCAAACAGTTCTGCTATAAAGTTTCAACAAAAATTTGTCCCAAAATTGGGGCAAGTGGAGAAATCTTGGATTAAGTCAACATGATAGCACAGATTTTTATAAGCCTGACATCGTGGGGTCACTGTTGGTTTTTTTGTCATTTGGGTAGAAAACCACCTGTAGAACCCAGTCCTGCTGTCCCAACACCAGATAACGATGCCAGCAGATGGGGTGGGGCCAGCCCAACATAGCACAACTGCTGGCTGGGAGCCCTGGGTCCCCCAGAGCCTGGCAGGACCAGGCCTCAGCCCAAGAATCTAGCTCTACCTGCCCAGCTCCCTGGGCTGTGGGCTTTTGGTCCAAAATAATTGCTCTTTCTTGAATTTAAGAACAAAAATATAGGCTGTATGAACACTGAAAACACCATAAATCCTCCTGTTACTGAGGCCCTAGAAGGTCGTCCAAATCATTCATCCACTCCTCCGAAGTCCTGTTCTTCAGCAGGGAGTCGATCAGGTCGGCATCTCCGGCCATGCTGGCCAGCCCGCTGCTACCCGGCTGCCCACTGTAGGCAAAGGGCAGTTCTTGGCCTGCGATCCGCACAGGGTAGGCTTGGGCACGGTGTAGCCCTGCCCGGCCGCCCACTGTTGGGGCGGGGCTCTGGCTGAAGGCGCCCAGCTCAGGCCCAGCTGGGCTCAGGACTGGCAAGCCCTGCTGTGGGGCTCCCTGGGGAGGTGCTGGGGCAGGGGCACTGGTCCTCTGCTGTGTGCTCACATGGACCCCGCTGCAGCTGCTGAGCTCATGGGGACCATGGGCCTGTTGGGCACCGCCTGGGAGAACTGCGGGCTGGACATTTTCAGGTGGGCCTGCTGCATGTGGAAACTGGAAGCTGCAGTGAAGGGGCTTACAGAGTTGTTCCTGGGGCCTGGCCACTCAGGTTCGGCATTCCCTGATGTTGCCATGTGGAATTCTGGCCTCCCGTGGTTGCCGATACCCTTGGGACCTGTGGCTTAGTTAAACCAGAGTTCAGGGTCCCCTTATTGTGCTGTTGGGAGAGACCAGAGTTCCCCAGAGAGTTCTGACCATAGGCAGCTGAAACCGAGGTGTTCTGGCCCACACTGGTCTGTTGTATTATTTTTTGAGAGGTTAAAGTGTATCAGTATTTACAATTCAACTAAAAATATTTTGCTTTTCCTCTCTTGCATGATACATTATTCTAACACATTCTTATATCCTACACAATCAATTGCAAATAAGATTAGTTGAAAAATAATCTTAACAATAACCATTCCTTAGTAAAATGAAGAGCATCATGCAAATGAAATATTCTCAACTCCTGTATAAAGCGACAAAAACAGATTGCATGCTCTATTGGTCCCATGAATCTGGTAAAAGAATATCCTCCATTGACACTAATATAAAAACACGGTATTTCTGATAGGTATATCTTGTCCAACTCTATCTTTTACCAGATTTGGTAAATGAAGCTCTAGCAGCCAAGACCAAGCAAAGATAGAACCAGAATTGTTGTACACTGTTTAGTTAACTGTAGTTAATGCTGTAGAGATAAAGTCTGAGACAGCCTTCATTCAATTCTTTGCCATTGTCTTGTTTCCTCCTTCAGTGTTTATAATTTTTTCTCTTAATTTTTGTAATTTAAATTTAAGACGAATACATATGTCCATATGAGATTGCTTGCTGTTTTACATTTTTAAATCAAAGCAATCAGTGTTTTCTTTCAGCTCATGAAATTTCTCTTCTCTTATAAGTTTGCATGTTACTTCTGTTTCATTTATTCTGGTATATTCCTTAAGGACTAATTTTAATATTTGTTGCAAATTTTTCTCTACCTTTATTGATCGATTGTTATTCTATACAATTCTTTCTTTGTTTATAAAATGGAAATATCACCAGGTTTACATTATTCATTTTGTTTTCTACCCTTTCAATTCTGCTTCTCTGCCTCCCATTTGAATGTTAATTCTTAGGTGTAATTTCTTTACAATATTTAAAAAATGGTTTCCCTTTTTATCTTGAATGTGTTCTTATCTCCTGAACATTTGTTTTGCTTTATTTTATATATAACATTTTAGGGCTCCAGTTTGAGAATGCATACTTTATATTTTCTAGAATACTTTATGTAAAATATTTGTAAAAAAAAAAAAAAAGCCTGCCTTTTCTTTCAGTTGTTCAAATTAATGATCCCTTTATTTTTATTGGGGGAAAAAAAGAAAATAACCTCATAATTGATTTCTATCAGCTTACTAATGATTTATTTACTTTTTTAAAAAAACATGTATGCAGAACCAGTGTTTCCCAGACAGGTTGCCGTGATTGTGCCTGTGCTGTCTCCTAATCCCTTTCATGTCTTCTAGGATGATAAGAGAGTCAGTTCCATAGGTGTCCTCAGACTATAGATGTCAGTTCCCAACATTGACAATAGGGTGTACAACACTGACATTAGCAAGTCCTGATTTCTGCTGCCATGATGGACTGAGATGGAAAGATTTCCCTGCTCCCAGTCTCTATTTTTCTGAAAATGGGGAACCTAATTTTATTTTTTTTAATCTGAGGCTGTCTCTTATTTAGGGACAAAACAAAAACAAAAAATCTTTGTTTCATTAATCATAATATATTCCACATAATGGAAAATATATAAAATAACAGTTACCATCCACTGAAATTCAGCTCATTAAAACTGTGCCATGTTTCTTCAGATTTCTCTCTTTTAAAGAAAAAATATATTACAGATATATTAAACACTACCCTACAATTGTTGCATGTCATTCTCAATAATAATTTTGTACTTTCCCTACTTATTTTTTGCATCTTTGTAACCATTATTACAAATGGTTACACCTTTTATTTGTTTGCAAAATTTGCACAAATAGCATCATACTGTGCATTTTTTAACCTTCATAAAAAGGACACATTCAGCTGGACTTGTTCAATCCTTTTTTTATTTATTTTAAAAATCGAAGTGATAATTGGAGGTTCGGCAACAATGTGGCAATCATGAGTAAAAAACTAAGATTCTCAGAGAGAGCAGCTTTGATAACACTGAGCTGCTGAATCTACTCCACACTTTTGAAAGAAAAGTAAACCCCTACTAGTCAGGTTTTCTCTTACTTTGAGCCAAAAGTAAATGCTACCTAAAATGCTCTTTACTGTATAATTCCTGGTGCATTTTAAAATTCTCCACTCAATACTTGAGTCAGGATCTCTACACCTTACGTTCACTGCATGTGTGTGTGTGTGTGTGTGTGTGTGTGTGTGTATTCAGCCCACTCCATAACCTTTATAATCAACATGGTTGCCATAGCTACTAAAAGCTCCAAACTTTCAGTTCCACTACACCTTGACCTTTATTTGCATTCAATCTCAAACCAGGATCAGCAATAATTTGGATAATGTGACGATATTATTTTCTATGAGCCACCTGTGTTTATTTCTAATATTCAAGTAGAATATTGGTCCACTCAAAATATGTAAATGACCTGCAACAGTAAGAAGAGGTTATTGTCCTTAGAGTTAAAGGAGTAAGGGAAAATTAGTGTTATGGAATCTAGAAAGAGCTACCTTTTTAGTAAAGAGGCCATCGAAGAACATATGGCAATAGAAGAACACAACTACTTCCAGAACGACAATCAGATAGGAAGGATCCAGGTATAAATAAATGCAGGACTTCATTCCTTTCACTGTGTTTTCCTCTTGGTGCCTCCCATGGGCGGAAACCAACTGGATGCCAACTGCAAGGTGTCCCTGGTGAAGCAATCAGTAGATACCAGTCCTTCATGACAAATATCCAGGGAGAGAAGCTCCTGATGAAGTGGAGTGCAGAGATTAATCACTGTTTCTGGCATATCTTTCTCCATATATATTGAGTGCTTGTTTAGATTTTTATTTTAAACTTAATAATTTTGAACTCCACAGCTCATTAGAAAATACATATATTCAGATACATTGGATGCTGTCCTTCCTCAGTGTAATCCATTTATTTTTGCTGGCAAGCTTTTCCAGAATCCACAATGTTCTGAGTACTACTGCAGTGATGTTTATTTGTAGGGAGATTGACCTAGAGAGTTGTGACAGAGCAGAAGAGTCTAGGTTACAATAGAAAAAAATAGCTTTCACCAGGCTTCTCTTACATGCACCACATGCCTTGGAAGCCCTAAGACAACATCTAAGATATTCAGCTACCTTGAAGCCTCCCAGCAGGAAAGATCATATGGAGACACTACAGGAATTCAGTGAAAGATGCCCAGGGCACATAGCTATTCCAGACCCTAGCTGGCCATGTCTTTCCTGTCCAAATATGAGACATGTGATAACAAATAACTTGGAATGGCCAACATTCCACTAAACTAAATTGCAATAGTTTGAAGGGCCAGCAAGGGACTATGAGACTTGTCAAAAATTTCACAGGTAGATCTAGGGAATTTGAGAGACATAGTCAACCTTGATAAGCTTTTATATACTCACATATCTCTGGTAGTCTGGAAAGCTGTGCACATGCAGTAGGCTATGAGTACACTCAGCAGTCTCCAAAGAAGCCAGGAAATACCTACAGTTTTTGACTGAATGAGAGACACTGTACACATAGACAGTAAAAGCCAAGAAAGAACTGTAAATTCCTGGAATTTTTAAATACATCCCCTTTTTTCAAAAAGGTTTATTGGTAAAGGGTTGAACGCTTACTGGCTCAAGCTGTTTAAGCACAAGCTCTGGGCAATTATTGGCTGATGCGTAAACTATTTTGACCTAGGGGAAGTACTTAGAAATCTAGGCTTAGTAAACAGAAATAAATAAAAATAAAAACAAGAATTTTTTTAAAATGAGAATATCCCCAAAATACATGAAGAAAAATCTGGCACGATGGATAGGAGAAATAAGCATTTCAATAAAAATAAGAGGAAAATTCAAAGTGCCATTCATAATAACATATAGAACAACTAGACAGAAAGTCAGCAGTGATATAAAAGACTTGAACAACACTATCAACATAAAACATATCACACAACAACGGTAGCATACACATTTTGTTCTAGCATACATGAAACATTTACTAGGATATATCATGTATTAAGCCATAAATTTAAAAGACCTTAATCCGTATAAAGAATTGTTTAAAACCCAAATAGAGTAGAATTAGAAATTATCAAAAGATGAAAAAAGAGGATATTTACAAATATTCAGAAAATAAAAATACACTTCTAAATAATCCAAAGAAGAAATTGCAAGTGAATTTAGAAGATACTATGAACTAAATCAAAATGAAAACAAAACATTAAAACTTATAGATGCAGCTAAAAACTGTACATATAAGAAAACTTATAGGGACAAATACATTTTTTGGCAAATAAAAATATATCTTGAATAAAAAACCTTAGCTTTCACCTTAAGAAACAAGAAAAGATAAAATAAATCCAAAGAAAACAGAAGGAAATTGTAAAGATGAGAAGTCAGCAAAATAGAAAAAATTAAAGCAATATTGAATGTCAATAAAACCAAAAGTTAATACTTGAAAAGATAAGATCAACCAAGAAATTGTTTAGAAAAAGAAGGTACAAGTTGTCAAAGTCAGCAAAGAAAAAGGGACATCACCACTGACCTCACAGAAATTTAAAATATGCTAAAGGGATAGTGTAAACAACTTTATACAAACAAATTACACAACTTAGATAAAATGGAAAAATTCTTCAAATGGAAAAATTAAAATTGATTCAAGAAGAAATAGAAAGTTCAATTGACATAAAGAAATTGAATTAATAATTGAAAATGTTCCTATAGAGAAAATTGTAGTCACAAGAGGCTTTATTGCTGAATTTAATTCGACATTTAAAGTAGAAATATTACCACTCTTTCATAAATTCTATAAAATAGAAGAAAAGGGTATACAAGCCCACACATTTTATGAGACTAGTAATACCTTAATGCCAAAGCCAGGTGAAGATATCATAAGAAAAGAAAACAGTAGCCAATATCTATTATAAATATAGAAGCAAATGTTGTCAACAAAAATTCGCCACTCAAATCCAACAACATATAAAAAGGATTATGAATCCTAACCAAGCGTCATTTATTCTAGGAATAAGTGCAATAAACTATATTAATAGAATAAAGATAAGAAATACATGATCAACTCAATAGATGCAAAAAAAGCATCTGATAAAATCCAACACCAATTTGTAATACAACTTCTCAAAAACCACTAATAAAAGGATGCTTCCTCAACTTGACATCTACAATAAATCTACAGGTAAATTTTACTTAATGATGAAAGAATTTTTTCAGAACTAGGAAGTGCAATCAAGAATAAATAAATAAATAAATAAATAAAGTTAGCACTATAACTGGAAAAAAGAGGAGAAAAGCTTTATTTGCCAATAACAATATTCTGTATGTAGAAAATTATAAAGAATCTGTAAGAAAATGACTATAATAATTGAGTATAACAGGTGCAAGATTCATGACTAAGATACAAAGGTCTATTTTATTTATATATACCAGTAACCGAACTGAAAATAAGTTTAAGAAAACAATTTCATTTCACCGAAGATATATATGTATATATTATTTATTTATTTATTTATTCATTCATTTATTTTTGGCTGCGTTGGGTCTTCCTTGCTGCGTGCAAGCTTTCTCTAGTTGTGGCGAGTGGGGGTTACGCTTCGTTGTGGTGCGCGAGCTTCTCATTGCAGTGGCTTCTCCTGCTGTGGAGCACGTGCTCTAAGGTGGGCGGGTTTCAATAGTTGTGACGCGCGGGCTCATTAGTTGTGGCTTGCGGGCTCTAGAGTGCAGGCTCAATAGTTGTGGCACACGGGCTTAGTTGCTGCGTAGCATGTGGGATCTTCCCGGACCAGGGATTGAACCCATGTGCCCTGCATTGGCAGGCAGATTCTTAACCACTGCGCCACCAGGGAAGTCCCCTGTGAAATACTTTGAAGCCAGGGTATGTAATGCTTGCAGTTTTTTTCTCCTTTCTCAAGACTGCTTTGGTTATTTGGGGTCTCTTGTGGTTACATATGAATTTTAAGATTATTTTTTAGTAGATAAATAAAATGTAATATTCTATGAAATTTAGTCAGCAATTTAAAAAAGAAACTAAATTGATACAACTATGTGCTACAACATGGATGAAACTCTAAAACAATATGCTATGTGAAAGAAACCGGTCTCAAAAGACTACATATGGTATGATTTTATTTATAGAAATGTGCAGAAGAAAGAAAATCTCTAGAGACAAGGGTGTGGAGATGGACTGCAAGGAGTACAGGGGTGCTGGAAATGTTTTAGGGATGATGGAAATGGTCAAAAATAGTCTAAATGGTGTTGGTTGTGCAACTCTATAAATTAACTAAAAATATTGAATTTTACACATGAGGCAGGTGAATTATATGGTATGCAAATGTATTTCAATTTAGCTGACGCTAATTTTCCCATTCTTATAGTACTCCATCCTCTATTATAGTGACTCTTAATCAGGAAATCACATAAGCATCCCTACAAAATACTTCAACAAAATATTGGGTTGGCCAAAACATTCATTCAGGTTTTTCCGTAAGATGGAATGGAAAAATCTGAATGAACGTTGACCGACGCAATATATACTGAGTCCCCATCCAATAACCAAGGCTAGCATATGGAATTTACATGATAAGAAATGTATACATTCTAGGTTTGTTTCCCATGAGCAATCCTAGACAAATAAGGTAGCTTTTGAAAAGCAGTGTATAGCTAAAGATGCCCCTGTTAACAAATGGTAAGAGTGTTTGCCAGGATGTCTGTGTTTAATATATTTTTGAAGGAGTTTGGAATAGTCACCTTTGTTTCCCAGGATAGATGCTAGTAAAGAGAGAGACTGTACTGTGGGTCCACTACAAAATCTTTCTTTCTCATTATGTACTCAGAAAAAAAAAATTTTTTTTTTTTTTTTATAACTTAAGGGTTGATCCCATTTGGAAAACCATGTCACCTAAGACAATATACTCCAGATACAGTTGAGCCTTGAGCGTTTGCCTATTTAAATGTATATTTTTCTATTGTAAATTACTTTTTTAAAAATTCTCTATTATTTTCCTCTTTGGGAATTACATTTTTATCATTTTAGAGTATTTGTGCAGAAAGTTTATATTAGCATTAATTTAATTTCAAGAAAGTAAAAAGAGTGTTAGAAATTATTTATTCTAAAAAAGAGGTGCACTGTGTCTGATATGGATGAGAACTACTTTCATCCTTCGCAAATGCTCTCTTTGTGAGCAACGCCCTTCCCATCTCTCACCCCATCCTTCACCCAGCTTTCTTGTCTGTTTTCATATACTTATGCAACTTTAAAAGGTGCTCATCCTTTAAGTGCCTCCTCTGTGAAACTTTTCATAATTTAGTCCATAAGACATCGGTGCTTCTTTTCTTATGTTCTTCTGAATTTAGTAAATGCTTATACTGCTGAATTTTCACACTATACTATACTGTTTGGCTGCCCATCTTTCCATTGGAAACCCAAGAGCCCAGAGAATAAGGACAAGGCATTTTAGTCTTATTTTTTCTTGAGTATCTAATATGTACTTAGTGAGTGTCATAGTACTTAGTGGTAAGTAAATATAAGTTAAATAAACATTTGATATAAAAATATTTTGTTAAATAAGTATAAATATTCTGTGTAGTATTTATTCCACATTGTGAAATATAAATGTCTTTTTTGGTATATCAAAAAGCTCCAAAATATGTTGAAAATGTTTTCTTTTATTTTTATAACAATGATTAATTATATCTAAGAAATTAGGATAAGACATCAGACCTTAATCACATAATCCTCCTTTTAAATATTAGTTCTTATGTACTAAAAAACCCTGGGCACGTAATAACATTCTGTGTAAAACAATTATCAAAATAATAACAAGGGTTTGTTTTCCCCATGTCCATGTACTTTTACGAATACAAGTGTCATGTATTCAAGTTGAAGTAAAAATGTCATCTTTCACACACATCCAACATTTTCTAACCTGACTTTTTTATACTGATAATTTTGCATTTCATAGTTTTATAAGTTTTTAAAATGAGGTGCTTACATCATTACAATTATAAATATCAGTATTTCTTTCAAAAATACTCTTTATTCTTAAAACTCAGTCTTTCTATTTTAATATAAATAGTACTTAGTCTTATGTTGAACAATGATAGTGTACGTTGATAAAAATCTCACCTTTCAGAACCTACATTTCAACGTAGAGAACTCGTAAATTGTTAAAGTGGGAGCTATATAATTGATTTCATCATTATTTCTGCCTTGTAATGTCAGCAACTTAACTTGCATCAGCCCAAGAGCACCTTAATCATTATATTCAAAGACAATTGCTTGACTCTCTCACCCCCGAAGCATTCTTGGCTTCCCTCTATTTTGTTTTTTTTCCTAATAGTGTTAGATTTTTTTCTATACCCTCTTGGGTGAAAACCTGTAGTTAATATGCAGAGCAACTCACTTTGTAATCAGTACTTCTGAAAGGTTGTTACCAATGTTGTCTAAGGACCCTACAAATCCTGAATCAGGAGGAAACACCATGCCAATCTAATTATTCCTTGCCCTCAGCTTCACATCAATGACAAAATTATACACCTACTGTCAGTGCAATTAGTGATAGTTTACTAAAAGAATTTATTATTTAAACTATTACAGTGGCATACATATATAAAAATAAATACATATTGTATACTTTGTATACACACATGTTGATATACAACACTTTAAAATAGTTACACTATGTTAAGTCCTACTTACTGGTTCAGCTATACATGTTCCTCCAGGAGATGCTGTTGTTTCATTACGCAGCCCTTCTGGGGCAGTCTATCCTTAGATTTCTTTCCTCTAAAGATTTGCAAACCTCCTAGCCTTGCATTAAGTGCAAGATGCTTCATATTATTTAAAATACTATGACAGGGAAGTACAATCTGTTCAAAATCCTTTGAGTCCTATTTAAGTCATTAATTACCTTCTTTTTTAAAGGAACATTAAAATCAGAGGGGAAGGGTAGAAATACATTGACAAGGAAAATTTGTAAACTCTTAGGAATTTAGAGTTCCTTCTGTTTATACTAAAAGTCCATGAGTATTATAAAAGCATAGTTACCTTACAAAAAAAATTTCATAACCGGCTATTTGGGAGTATAAAGACTATAAAATAATAAAAAATGCTGACGTTTTGACATAAATTTGAGCTCAACACAGAGTGTTATGTAGGTTTAATCAGAAAAGAGAAAAATAAGAAGGAAGTGTTCCTGTGTTCGTATAAATTTACAACATTCTCTGTCTCAAAAAAAAAAAAAAAAGAAAAGAAAAATCTAGATTCTATACAGTGGGTTATTTAATATGCTATTTTCTCCAATTCATGTTATACTGCTTTGTGGTGTCTTGTACTAGTATTTAGTAGCAGTATAGCCAAAAGTGTTTTATAAATTTTCTTATACAAGCTGATGGCATTCTCTTGCATTTATCATATTTTGCCAAAAAATTAGTACATAAATAAGTAAGCACCATGATAAATCCTAAGTACTCTATACAGAGGAAAAACACTTGAGAGGCAAAAAGACACATTATTAGTTGGGAAAGGCCAAGAGGCTAACTCAGTTCATAACAGAAACAGTGCAAGTAACCAATCATCATACCATAATTAAAGAAAACAAAGCACATCATCAAGCTAGAAGGGGAAAATGTATTAAAAACCTATCATGCTGGGCATTAATGGTTTCCATGGTCTCAAAGAGTATAAATCTTGCAAACTGAAAATAAAAGATGCAATTTTAAGTAACTAAATATTTAGGTGTGAAGTTGGTGTTCTTTTTCTTTTTTCTTTTTTGTCAAACATTCAGCTTCTTCCATTTAACAAATAAAATATGAGTTTTAAAATTATTAAATGGTATTCTTGTATTACTAAAATTATTTATAATAAGCTAATGATATTCCAAATGACAAAGTAGAAATTGCTTTGGATATAATAAAACCTTCAATTATGTTGGATTTTATGGATTACTTCTTTATGAATTGATGTCTATTGGAAAATGAATTAACTTAAGATTCAGCACTTGCTTATCTCAACATGGACTTCAGAAATAACTATTCTAGACAGTGGATCTTTAGTTTAGTGTTTATGCCTTTTTCATCCTTTTCCACCATGAGTAAAACAATTTTAATGTGTCATTTTGAACTGATAAAACAAATTAGTAGAATGACCTTGGATAAACGGGTTTAGCAAAATTTTACTTTTTATTTTCTATTAGAAATATAGAAGAGAAAAATTCTAATTCATTATTCGGCTATGTTAATATTTTTATTTAAAAATAAGTATATGATCATTACACAAATAAAAATGAATTTTATATTTATTCATATACATTCATATATATCATGATCTCAATCATCCTTTAGTAGTTCTTTTGGGAATGCCCTTGTGGGAAAGGTACTGTAGGTGGTCTCTGACTTACAGACAGAAAAAAATGGAGGCCCTCAGTCTGACAGCCCAGAAGAAACACCTCTGGGAGTGTGGAAGCAGATCCTTCTTCACATGTAGAACTGAAGAAGAGACAGCATCCTTAGCTGACACCTGGATTTCAGCCTTGCAGTGGCCCAAGTTAAACTGTGCCTGGACTCCTGATCCACAGAAACTGTGTGATAACAAACATATGTTGTTTTAAGACGCTAGGCTTGTGGTATTATTGTTACGCAGCAATACACCATCACTCATACCTTAACAGTGAGAGCGAATAGGATTACTAAATTCAGAAAGTGAATGGATACTCCTGAGGTAGGAGACAAGAGAAACATCTTGATGTTTTTCAAGAGAAACATCTTGATAACTCCCTGTTATAGGAGTGAAAAGCAGAGAGGTCCATCATAGATTGATTTTCCTCCTTCCCTACATCTCTTTTCCTTCTTTCTTTCCCTCCTTCCTTTCCTTCTTCCTTTTTCCCCTTTCTTTCATTTCCTTTTTTCTCTCTCTTTTTTTACACACTCTATGCTTTCTACACAGAACAGCTTATTTACTCTCATGATTTCAATGATCATATCACAAAATCTAATCTTAAATTCTGATATTTCTCTCAGTAACCTGATTTCTCTACTAGATTTTCAACATGAAAACTGCTAATGGTAAATGCTCTAGAAACTTTTTCCACATCTGTTAATTTTGAAAGAAAAATTTTTAAAGTTTAGAACTGGAATGTATTTAAAACCCATGTTAAAACTCAGACATGACATTCAGGCTGAGTTATATAAATTTTCAAGCAAGTTCTTTGTGATAGGTACAGGTTTGAAAAGGTTTGCCAATCCAACTGAAACATGGGAAAAAACAACAACAATATGTTATTCATTTGAGAATGTGTCAGTAAGCTTTAGTGGAAAAATATTTTTTAGTTGTAGATACATAAATATAGTTTTAATAATTCCAGTACTTAATTTAATTACACTATTCAGTATTTTTATTTGCCCCAAATATTCAGACTTATGATACAGAGAATTCTTGCAATAAAATATTCTTATTGTAATGTATCATCTCAATAAATAAGTGAAGAAATTCCATGTATGATCAAAATAATAAGTATACTTATTTAATACTTATAGTCTAAGAACTGACTATATTGTTCTAAAATCAGAGGTCTTCTCTGAATAAAATTGTTAATTTTAATCCATTATTAGAAACATGATTTTTAATGACAATATTACAGAGTGAAGACTTTGTAAAGTATATTAAAGTTCTCCAGTCTTACAACTAATTTGCTCCTTTATTTTGATACATTGCAATGAAAGAAAAGCAATCTGGTTTATTTACTCAACAGGTGAAAAGTATAATTATTATGCATGCTAACGTTAGTTCTTTTGAATACAGCCTTGGAAAATGGTTTACAGCTACATCATTTATCTACCTACTAAAAAATGTGTTGTGGGTATTTCTGAGTGCTTGTTATTATGGAAGTAGTATGACAAAAAAAGTGAGACTTAAGGATCAGAGATCGTATTGTATAAATTCTGTACTACAGAATGAACTGATAGATGTCTGCCATTAAGCAATACAGATTCACTAAAGCTAACATTTGTCTTAGCCACAAAAGAAGAAGGATAGAAGCTTAACACATGGACTACAGTAAGCTATAACTCTTTTTAAGAAAGGGTTACTGTGAAAGCATGGACAAAAAAGGAACCATACATAGGCATTCATGAGTAAATTGGGATATACTGTCAACCATGTGGCTCTGATCCTGGTTGATTTCACATTTTCGATGCTTATCCATAAACTATCTTGACTGATAGCTTAACTGATTAGTCATCACAATATTCTTTTCATATCTCCCATATCTGAAGATTGTCTTTCACAGTCTTATTGGCGATGATTTCATGAAGTTTCCACTATTAACCCACTCTCCTTTTTTGTTCTAAACCAAATATTGATATAAACTACCATTAGGACTTTATATTATGCACAATATTTTGTCCCACTGTTTCCTTTCCCATCTCTACAATTAATCTATACACATCTTTCAAGTGGAGGAAATGTCTTTATCATCATTGTTACCACACAGTGCCTATCAAAATGCCTTACATGATTGGAATAAAATATACAAATTAATCAAGGTTCCTAATGATGGGCCCCCATTAAGATGAACATTTATTGTGAATAGAAATAATTTCTACTTCTTCCTTGTTTATAATTGGCAACTATAAACAAATTTGAATACCTTTTCCACATTTATTCTCCAAACAAGAACAAGCAGGCCCTTTATGTGTTAAATAATCACCATTCCAAGGGCCATATTAGCAGAAATTAATATATTTGTAAATAATGTTATACATTAGATGGCTTATTGAAAAAAGTTGTAATATTTGCAGAATAGTTATGTAATATGTGAGTTTGCATCAAAATACAAAACAGAATAGTCTATATTAAATCCGTTGAAGACAACTGATTGTTTCTGTGGATGTTGCTGTATTCTGAATTTAGTAAATGGTATAGATTCTGATCTCAGAATTAATATAAGAATAATTTGTTTATAAACTCTATAGTTAGTATGATTGTTATGAAATTCACTGCTGAATTTCTATCATACTACCAAAATATGAACAATGGCTGTGACAGGCAACTAATAACATTGAAAGAGGACTGGGCTTAAGTCAGCTAATCTGAGTCCACCTCCTAGTTCTGCTGGCTAGTTTAGTGTAACTTTGAAATTAACTTCTTTGGGTCTCAGTTTACTCATCTACAGAATGGCGATCATAATGCAACCTCTCTCACCTACTCTTATAGAATTCCTGTGAATTTAAAATTAGATAATGCATGTGAAAACATTTAGAATAGTACATAATAGATAACAAGAATTATTGAATCTTGAATAATGAATATTTCTCTTTATTCTTAGCACATATTAAGCAGTGGAAGTGAGTATCCTTGTTGTTATGCCACAAGTAAAGACTGATAACTCCCAAACCCCTATTTATATCCCTGAGTTCTAGACCTATATATTCAACTACATGCATCTTTACCTCACTGTCCTCTAGCATTTCAAACTCAATATACCTGAACTGAGTTACCTTGTATTACCCTCCTTCTACTGGACCTTCTCTACATTCCCAAATCTGATCCTCCAGATTTGCAATCCGTCCTTCTATAAGTGATGCCACCATCTATACTATTCATTTACTTGAGCCAAATAATCATTCTCAATTCATTTCTTTGTATTACCTCCTACATCTCTATTTTATTTCTAACTTTTTGATTTACCTTAATTATTGCAATACTGTTTTAATTAATTATCTTGCCTCTAATATACGCCTTTTATACTTTCTACACAATGTAACCAGAGTAATCTTTCTTAACTTTACATATGATCATATATTCCCCCGATCAACATCTTTATGAATCCTCATTGTCTTCAAAATAAAATATAAAAGGCTAGGCACAATATATGAGAAACTTTCATGATGTTGAAGCCTCCCCATCAACACAGTATTGTAAGTGCCTAGAATTATTTTAGTCCTCTAGGTCTATTGTACATGTTTTGCTCTAAATGGAATATTTTTTATTTTTCCCATCTTTGAAGACTTTATTACGACTCAGCTCAGGTATCTTCTTTGGAAAACATATGGTTATTCTCTCCACTTACCCTTTTCCTTTACCAGCATTTGCTTGATTAAGTATCGTTCCTATATGTTCCCGAAGCACTTCCGTAATTTATTTTAACTCATAATCCTCTATATTGCAGCTGTTAATCTCTAGCATTAATCTGTGAGGTCTTTGATTGTATAGAGCCATATCTTATTTATATTTGCCTGTATTGTTGAATGAATAGAATAAATACATGAATAAATGTATCAAAGGGCAATGCAGCAAAAATCTGCATCTCTGTCAGACCTATGAACTAATTCAAAGGGTGAGCAATCAGAGTACAGTGCTAATTTTAACACAAAATATGTTATAAACACATTTTACTGAATCAATCAATTTGCATTTTTACATGCAAACAGAGAATTTTTGAATATCTGTTTGCAGACAATTAAGAAATAGGTACATAAATGGAGGAATCAATCCCAAGAATAATCCAACCCTGATCTGCCTTTGAACTACACTCCACTTGTGTGTTAATAGGCAGCTCAAATTTACCATGAATATAGAAGAATTCTAGACTTCCTCTCAAAACAAACACGTTCATGTCTTAATCTCTCTCAACTCAGAAAATGGCACCATGATTCATTTTATTGCTCAAGTAAAATGGTTAGCAGTTTTATATGTACATAGTTTCCTTTTAATCCCCATATGCAATTTCAATAAACAATTATGAATCATGAACTGTATGATTTATCATGCTGTGGCAGGAGATTGACATAAAGATAAAATAACAATTTACATTTCAAGTTATTGGGTGAAGATAGTATAATAAGGACTAAACCAGAGAAAGGTGCCAAGTGCTCTTGAAGTGTAGAGGAAATCAAAGAATTGACATGATCAGATCCATATGTAAATCACTTTACAAGGAATACAAGCTAGAGAATATAAAATTAGTGAGGAGCTTATCATCATTTTCTAAGCATGAGAGTAAAATAATCAAACTAAGAAGGAAGGTCCTTTTCAATAGGTTGACTTGAGTCAAATTGAGACCTTTGTCAATGCTAAGACATATAATAGTGAAACAGAATATCAGTGTCCTTGAAGGTCCAGGTCAGGAAGATGAAAATCTGGAACTGGGTAACTCAAGTATTCTGATAATTGGAGCAATCTAGAATAAACAGAATGCTATAATTCTAAGTCTTTTGGGGGGCCCAGGGATCACCACTGAAGTCTCAGCTCTTCATGTCTCAGCACTTAAAGAGGCTTGTAGAAGGTGGTATACAAAGAAAACAAAAAAAGAAAGAAAAGAAAAATAGAAGAATGCTTACTAGTGACGATTTAGGCCCCAAGATTTTAAAGGTTTTAGTTTAACTAAATTTATTGCTTTAATAAGTAGGGAAAACAGAGGTTATAGATAGATATACATATAGGGGATTCTTGAATTTGCAGTGGATACACTGAAGATTTAAGAGGGCAGATATTCAAGCCAGTGTTAACTTGTATGGTGAGCTATGCAATTTGAGGACAGATAACTATATTATGGAGAAAATAAGATTCCAGTTTCAGAGAACATGAGCGCAGGGAAAATATTTAACTCTTCAACTTTGCAAAACACAAATTCAAGTTTTAATTTCAATTTTGGCAGAATGCATTACAACTTCTTCCAATACATTGAATTCTTCATTTTAAGCTATTTTATGATGCATTACAGCAACACATTCTTGCCAATAAACTGAGATTTCTAGTTGACGGAATGTCAGCTGATATACAGTTTTTGAATATGTATTTGATAATATGGGGCAAGCATTTTCTAAAAAATGGAGTTATTTAGGTCTATGAACTTTTCCATATTTTTCTGATTCCATCTGTTATAATTCAGAGACTTTAATTTCACAAATGAAAATCTAGTTGATAAAAGCATCTGCTGAAGAAAGCAGACTGCTGAAAGATATTTCTCCTCTAAACATTATGATTTAGTTGTTTTCTCAACAATATGTTCTTGATTATCTCAGCTATAGAATAAGACACAATGTATTTTACTGCCATTTCCTTACTGAGCCGAATTTACCATTTGCCATCACTTAGCAAAAGGATATATATAACCAGCAAATCAATCTAATCTCTCACTAAGGCAATTTGCATCGTGGCAACAGAAAGAAATGGTTTCATTACAATGATACAATAAGAAAGATAATTGTCACAAAACATACATAATGCAAGGAAAATGTACTCAAAATATTACTGGAAAAGACCCAGATTATATCTCTGAGTTGCTGCCAAATTGATTTTTGCTATTTAATATAATTCCTCTGTCATAATAACTCGTTTTATCATTATCAATGTAATCAGCTCTTCAGTTGATTTGATTCCATCACTAAGCCACACAAAGCAACAGATTGATGGTTTATTTTGCAGGGTATTGTATCATCTGAACATGGCTCTGATTGTCCAAACTTCTGCTCAGGATGCTAAGGTAGAATTAATACCTAGAGATAAGATGGTAGATTTTTTAGTGAATAGTTTAAGTACTACTGAATATTTTATCTATATATTTTATATTGTGAGATGTAAAACATCAATGTCAATATAACCTGGATTTGGGGATCAGATTGTGCTGCATACAAATCTTGATTCTACCTAATTAGAAACCTTTTGAATCTGGTGGCTTCATCTATAAAATGAAGATAATAATTCCCATTTTCAGAGATATTTTAGGATAAAGTGAAATAATGTGTGAAGAGTGTTTCTTACTGAAAGAATTTCCCCAGCATCACATTCCTTATGATCACACAGACCCTACTCAAGTTGTTTGTGTGTTTTTGCCAAATTAATTGATCCCATTGAACATATATTTTCTCATACATAAAATGGAAGTTATTCCTTCAATATCCACTGAGCACTTGTAGTGCCCTCATTGAGTTTATAATCTAGTACAGAAATAATAATACCTAACATTTAGTGATTTTTTTGAGTATGATAAGAAGCAATGCATATACAAAACTTAACAGACACAAATAATTATTTTGTACAATTGTTGGCTATTGTTGTCCATATTACATGAGAGAAACTTTGAAAGTGTGAGAATTTAAAGTGATAAAAATGGTGGAGTGGGACTTAGTGAAAGAAGATGCCTTAGAGAGGGAAGGAAATAGAAGACAAAGAAGGAGACAAGAGTGGGTAGCTGGTGGTGGGGGAGGGGACTGTAATGGGTGATGTCTCTAACCCATTTGCCTAGAGCAGAGGGTCTGTGTGGGGAAGAAATGGTGGGGAAAAAAGTATAAAAAATTTGATTGCACTTTATGCAAGACATTGAGGAATTTATGCTTTATGCTCTGGGCAACAGAGATCCATAGTGCCTTCTGAAGTGAGTAATATTATTATGTGAGTAATAGGGTAAGTGGCCAATTAGATTTCATTTTCCTTTCCTTATAGGATGTGGAATTCTTTAGATCCTATGAAGGTCAAATGATTTTAGGATATGTGGAATTCTTTAGATCCCATGAAGATCAAATGATTTTAGGGTATGAGTATTTTAAAATGCAATGAATTAGTTCTATACCATGTTATATATTATAGTTCTGTGGTCTTCTGATATATCCCTCTTAGACGAAAATAGCCTTGAGCAAAGTTATACACTTTCCACATAGTAAACTATTGTTTACTTCTCCTTGTCTCTATTTTATATTATCTGAAAATATAAAGCTGCAACTTCAAAGTCATTAAGAATCGAGAGTCTGTCCTTCACTTGAATATCCTTCATATGAAGTGCACTCCAGAGGAAGAATTTAACGATTATAGTAACAGACTGATGCTCTCAATGCCCCTGAAATTCTGGCATGAAGGTCATTCTACAAGGAGTTACTAGAAGCAGAGGCACACAGCTCTGCTCAAAACTCAGAGTAAGCTCTTCAGTAGGTTGCTTCCAGAGGTGAATCGGATCCTTAGCCTTATTTCCTTGTCAGGCAAACACCTCTCTAGTCTTATTCTGAATTTAGTACTGTTGCAAACATCAAAAGAGGGAAGTTTAAACAACCTCTGCTTCCAAGAAGAAAGATACCAAGGTTGCTGTACTGAGCTAGAAACTGGATTTCTAATTTCAACCTAGCAACTAATTTGGAAAGTTGAATCCTCTCCCTTCAATAAGTCATGTCCTTCCTCTCCAGAGTAAGTGAAAAAGAAGTACACTAACTGCTTATACAGAGGCATAGGATTACTGCCTGGGTCAAAAACAAAATGTGCTCTTCTGAGCTTCACTGAGGATGTAGCTATTATACTCATAATTTTATACTTTCTCCTCATTTTACTAAGAAGCAGTTAGTTGCCTTGTGGTATATTTTTTTAATCTTTCTAATAATAATGTGTTTAACCCATCATCTAACTCAGTTAAATAGAATGAGTATTTCCTAAGTGAAAAAAAGATTAAAAAGAAATATGAGCATACTGGGAGAAAAAGAATACCAGACAAAATTAATCAGGAGAGACTAAATTTTACTGTAAAGATTAGAACACTATCCCAAGGCAGGCTGTGAATGACCTGAGGACATAAGAGTGAAAACATTAAGAAAAAATAAATGTTCCTGAACTCTGGCAAAGGCAGCAACACTAAATTAATAACTCCAAATAAATCTGCAGTTTTACTGTCTAATTCTGACTTGAAATGTTTGGATGTGTAAAGTATTGATATATCACACTCAAGCCCACAGTAAAGCAACTGTTAGATACATAGCTTACTAAAAAATAGAATCTTTCCCAATTTGCTCTACAATGAACAATTATTCTGTATACAGCTGACTGAGATCTTTGAGATCTTTGAATTTTGATCCCAAGAATGCTATGTACATTTGCAGTTCTTTTATATTTAGTTCTACTTATTTATTTTATTATCACTAAATAGTACCAACCCAGTTATCACTGAACATTACTAATATGAATATATTTAGTAAATAATTTAGCATTTTTTGCATGATACATATATTACAATCTTAGTCTTCCTAGTCACTCTGTCATTAAAATAAAAGAATGTAATCCCAGAATTTCCTGCACAGACGCTGACAATAGGGATACGTTATTAATTAAGTAAAAATGAGCTTACACATTTGTTTTCAGAGCCATTACCTGCTAGCCTTTAAGACCATAATTATTTCTTTTAGCCTTCAAGCAGTGTCTGTTAACGTTCAGGATGTTTGTTAACACATGTAAACATGTGCTTTTCTCAAGTCTGAAGTCTGTTTATTTATGAGTTAAGCAACTAGATTTAACTTCAGATAAAATAATCTCAGTGTGATCTCTATCAAATGATTTTCACCTCCAAGAAAATGAGTCTCCTCATCTATAAGACAGAGAAATTGATACTGATCTCTTAGGGAAGATCTGGGTATGTAAATGAGATAATACGTATCAAAAGAACTGTCACATTTCCTGCTAAATAATATGTGCTTAACAAATATATATTTTCAGGAAATACATTTTCTGTGTGTCTCTGTATCACTGTAGGGATTATGATTATTATTGCAGGGATTAGGATTATCAACTTCCTTTGTCAGTAGGGTATAGGAAGACATTTCTAGTCTTGGGAGACTATGTCCATCAAAATGTACCCATTGATCCAGCTTTATTTTTTGTTGTATTTTATAAAACATTCTATCTCTAGAGGCTTGTGTAAAAGTGATTAAAAAGAAATATAAATTCATGTTACTCAACATTCTGTTAATAGAAGAGAAAAACCAATATATTAAACCAATATATTTCTATAACCAATAATACAATGTTTAATTAAATGACATCTTAAAGCTAATTTAGAGTATAATTCTAGGCTCCCAATTTCAAAATATCTATTTATTATTATTATAGTTAAATGACCTCTATTGGTTTCTTTGGATAATGTATTCAGAGCTTATATTATAGGTTCTAAGCAAAATAGTTATCAATTATCACTTTCACCTCTCTGGCCTCTTTATTCTTCCATTGAACACACAAGGCAAATACCTCATGCTGGTTAATTTGAACTCTATGCCAACTTTACATCTACATATGAAGAGCAAGGATGTCAATATGGCTGGGAAAAAACAAACACCCAATCATGATGACTGATCTCGTTTTAGACTTTAAGCACATCTCTCTAGTGGCCCTGAGAAACTTCAAGCAATTCTACTCCATTTCTCAAGATAATTTATCATCAAATATTATCAGATGACTTCTTCACATGTTTTCATCTCTACTCAAACTTTGATGCCTCCTCTCTCATTTTTATTTCAGCTATTATCTTGTTTCTTATTTCACTGAAAAATAAAAGCAGAGGAGAAATGCTCTTATCTCCACACCACTGGACAGAACAACTGTTTGTATCTCTCTTCATAGTCTCTATCTTCCCTCATATTAGGATGAATGAACTGTCTCATCTTTCAAAACCAAGCCTTCTAATCACATATTCAATCTCTTCTCCTTCCTCACTCATGGGATTTTTGTTCTACAATTATTTCTTCTCTCTTTTGTTGGCTTTCTATACTTGATTATGCTAATATAAACAAAGAAACATATAAAAATATTTCTTCTTTAAAAAGAAAACCTTTTTTCATCTTATATCAAACCCCAGCTATTGGAATATTCCTCAGCTCTTTTTAGATCATAATCTTCACAGTAGTTAGCTACGTTTATAGTCTCTACTTCTTCACATCTGATTCTGTCTTGAACACACCACTACTACCACACCACTACTACCATAAAATGACCCTTGTCAAGATTAACACTAATGTATGCTTCCTACATAAGAATTCTCAGAACTCAAATAAGATGAGCAGAAGCTTTTGAAGAATTGATCACTGCCTCCTTCTAGACACACTTCTTTCAGTTGATTGCCAGGATACTTCTCTCTCCAACAATTTTACATATGTTTAATAGCTAAGTGTATGAATTAAACTCAAGAAAAATATTTTCCATTAAGTTAAAACATTTAAAATCACTGCTTTCTTTTGCATTTTATTTTACTTCTCTCAAGTTTAAAAAATGACTTACTAGATTATAAATTTAATAAATATTCTGTACAACACTCTTCAAGAATACAAAATTTAACTGTGCTCATGTATGAATATTTACAGTTGGTAATTGTTAAATTTGTCCAAGTTTCATTATGACTTTTGCAGTAAACAATGATAATGTGTCAAATAGTTTTCTTAATATCATTGTTGTTTAATTTTGAAAGAAAATTTCATGTTATCAAAGATAGTATCATAAAGGTAGAATTGTTTAAATCTCCAAATAGGATCTCTAATCAAGCCCACTGTATTCAAATGATTTAGAATTCATTTGACTCTCATCTTTAACATGAAAGAGACGTTTTTTTCTATCATTCAAACAAATTTTGGGGAGAGGTCATGAGAAGTACATCTTTAGGTTGTTCTCTACCTCTCCTTTTACTCTTCTGAAAGGATATAGTTAACAAGAATGTAATTTAATGATGTCAGAAATCAATTTTTTTAAAGTTGTCTATTCAGTAGATTCTGGCAAATATTCTGGCAGATTCACTCTTTCTACTTCCTTTGTGCCTAAACTTCATTCCTCTTTACTGATCATGTGGTACTCAACGGGCAGACACAATTCTGTTGCCTCTATGTTTATTTTCTTTTCTAGAACTGATACCACTTTGTAGATAAATATCCTCTCTCATGTTGGATTCGGTGCTATAATAGGAATAAGAAGAACTGTGAATGGGTGCTAAAAAAAAAGTGAACATGTGATTAAACAAATAAAGAAGTATTCCACATTAAGCATACTTTCTCATGATTCCAAAAAAGAATTTCTAAAAAATAACATTTTAAAATTTCATTACCTTTTTTTTTTTTTTTTACATTGAACTCTATATTAATCAGATTCTACCTGGGAACATCTAGAAAATATAGACCCATAAGAGTGAATGACAGTAAAAGATGAAGAAAAAACTGAACAAAACCCTTTTTTATAAGATTGTATTTTGTTCTTTGACCAACAGAGGGATTGAGAGTAGTGAAGGGAACAAGCAGATGAACCACACTTGAACAAATGAGTATAAATACCAAACCTAAAAGTTGAGGTTGTAGATCATATGGCTATTTTGAAAAGTAGCATCTACAGACAGAGGGAAGAACAAGCGCAAAGGACCTGAGGTAGACTCACGCCTCATGCATTAGAATAGTAGTAAGGAGGCCAAGCTGAATGGAGCAGACTGACCAGGAGCTGTGCAGGACATGAAATGTGAGAGAGGGGAGAGGATGAGCATAGATCATTGTTAGAACTGTGCCTTTTACTCATGCTGAATAATACGCATTGTTTTTCCTCATGATCATAGGACATTTGAAAACTTGAATTCTCCTTGACCACAAAGAAAATACAGTAAAGCTTTTCTAGACCACAATTTCTGATCACAGTCCAGAAGTTTAGAATTCAACAGTAGATTTAAAAACACTTAACTGTCTGTAAATAGAGAACCATTTCCTATCTAACAACTGGATCAAAAAGGAAATTAACTCAAATTTAAATATCTAGAAAGCAATGAAAAGAATAGTAAAAATAACTTGTATGGGTCACAACTAAATCTACAATAAGAAAATAAATGATTTTAATAATTTATTATTTATAAATAATATGTTTTAATGATTTAGTATTTTAAAATAAAAATCTATAAAATATGGGTTAATGATTCAATTTAGGAAAAATATAAAATGAAAAATAGAAGTCAGGAATTGATTAAAAAATCTAAAATAATGAATAAAAAATCAGGGCAAAAATAACAAAGTTTTTTTTTTAATCTGTTTCTTAATAACAGTAAAACATACAAAAACCTGGAAAATATAAATAAAAAGAAAATAACACAACATTCAATATTGTATAGATTTTTCCACATTTAGAATTCTACAAATATAATTTATTAAGAAACATATGTAGAACCAAAAATCTTATAAGAAGAGTAATTTAAACTATAAATCTAATTAAATAGCTCCAGAAAACTGTATTTCAATCAAGAAATATAAAAGAAAACCTGGACATTGGTTAAAAATAAAATAACTTATTGGAATATAAATCAATCACAAAGAGACATGATTTCACTGCAATTTTTAGATAAAATTCTTTCAATTTCCACTTAGAAAAATGATTTGTCTATAGTAGCTAAGAAGTCATGGTCGAATTCTGAGAATTATACAGAGTGAACTGCACCAAATCATTCGTATGTGCAGGGACAGCCATTAGCAGTTAGACTTAGTTTTCTTGACAAATCACACAGCAATATCCTACTGGATATTTGGAAGAGGAAAAAAAGGAAAATTGATGGTTGATAAACAATCAAAAATGTCTAGTTCATTATGTAAAATAAGGATTAAAAATTGTCATGCAAAATGTAAAACAATAAGCAATATGAAGTATAAGTGTAGGAGAGTGTTTGAATAAATTTGTAGTGCTAGAGACCTTCCTAGTATTTCTTTGCAATCAAATCTTTTTTCTAGTTATACGTAAACAATTTGTTTTCTACCTGCTTAATTTCACATCTAAATGTTTCAGTTATATCATCATTATCCTTTTCAAGAAAATAATGTGAGTGACAATTCAATTCTTTTACCTGATACAGACTAAATTTGCTAATATTTTTCATTGTGGGTATTTGATATCTGGCTAGACATTTTGGTCACTGACAAACAATATTTAATTTCCTCTGAATTTAAAACAATTAGAAAACAAAAAAATGTTCCCTAAAAATGGGCATAAGTGTACTGTGTTTTATGAATTGTAAAATACATTTGTTTCTAAAATTTTAACATTTTGGAAATCAGGATGAGTTTTTAAAATATAATGTATCATATTTTAATTATGAGAATTGCTTTCTTTCATTATAGAAGCTTAAATGATGTATCCTACAGTTGATTAGCATATATCTTTATTTTCCATGTAAGAAAAAATCATCAGTGACCTGAAATTTGGATATTTTATAAAACATCAAGAAGACCATCAGAAGTTATATAGAATGATGCTTTGATTTGCAGAAATTAACATTTATGAAGAAATAATTAAAGTAGATATAGAATAAACTATTAAGACTATAAATTGCTCTTTAAGCACTGCTTTCACAGTTTTGTATGTGTTTTTTTCAATGCCATGGAATTGTGTTTTTTTTTATTTCCATTAATTCTTCTTTAACCATAACTGAAGTATATACTAAATTTTTCAAATATATGGAAGTTTTAATATAGCTGTTTGCTATTGACTTTTTTTTTTTTTTTTTAATAATAATAATAATAATAAAAATTTTATAAAAGAAAAACCTATGAGCACCGTAAGTGGACTTGCATTAAATGTATATATTTTGTGGAGAATTGACATTCTAAATATTGTCTTTATATCCAAGAACATGATATGGCTTTGCATGTATTCAGATCTTTGTGGTTTTATACTACTAATGATAATATTTTGTATTTTTCTCTATCTAGGTCCTGTGTCTTGTTAGATTTATGTCGAAGTATTTCATTATTTTTGTTGCTATTATAAATGCAATACTTTTTCCATTTTGTTGTTATTATAAATGCAATACTTTTTCCATTTCCACATTTAGTAAAGTTCCTGATCTTTATACTTATTTAAAATCTATCCACACTACCAAATTATCTTTTTTAAACTAGAGTCTCACAGTTTTTCTAAGTATTTAATCATATCATCAAGAACAAAAAGATAACTTTTTTCTTGTTTTCCAATTTGCTAGTCAAATTATAATGGTGATTTTAATGGAAATTATTTTCATGTTTCACCATGAAGGACAATATTTGCTGTTAGTTTTTGGTAAATAGCTCTCAACGTATTTAAGTTGTTTCATTCTATTACTATTAGAGTTTTATTAGGAATGAGATAAATTTTATCAAATGCATTTTTAGCAGCTATTGATAGGATCATATGGTTTTTCTCCATTATTTAAATCATGGATTTTATTGAAAAGTGTCCTGATATTGAATCACCTTAACAAAGCCCTCCCAATCCTGGTTATATCAGGAGGGTTTTGTTGTTGTTGTTTGTTCTTGTTGTTTTGTCTGTGTGTGTGTGAGAGAGAGAGACAGAAAGAGAGAGAGAGAGAGATTTCTAGGTTCTTTTTGCTAGATTCTATTTGCTGATATTTTATTTAAAATTTCTGCAAATACATATTCATTAGTGAGATGGGTCTATAATTCTACTTTTGTACTACCTTTATCAAGTTTTGGTTGTAAAATTATACTGGCTTTGTAAAACAAATTGGAGGATTTTACCTTTTTTCTGTAGTCTGGAATATTTTAAATAACTTCAGAATCATCCATTATTTAAAGGTTAGGTAATATTTAGCTTTGACTCTACCTGGCCCCCTTTTTTAAAAAGTAGATTTTTTTAATGGTAGATTTTGAATCATCTTTCTTATTTCTCCTATGATAAGTAATCTATTCTGGTTTTTCATTTCTTCTTGGGTCAAATTTGATTGTTTGTATTTTGAAAGGAAATAATCCTTTTCTCTAAGACTTCAAACTTACTGCATAGAGTTGTATGTCACAGTCTCTCAAAATTGTTTTGATCTTTCTGTTTTGTACTATGGTTATGTCTCCCTTCTCATTCCTAAACTAGTTTCTTTTGACTTCTAATTTGTTTTTGTTGTAAAAGAGAATGGACTATCTGTGATAATAATTCTCCAAGATTATTTATTGATTATTTATTAATTATTTAAGATTATTATTTATTGTAAGGCCATAGTTATTTTTTGTACATGTTACTCCATGTACTCTTTAGAAAACTGAATATTTTTCCATTGTTAGATGTATAACTATCTGTGCATTAGCTAAAACATTGACTTTGTTATTAATTTTTCAACATATTTTTTAATTGTTATCTGCTTGACCTATCAATTTCTGAAAAAAGTGTATTGAAATCTCACACAAGGATGTTAGGTTTTCCAGTATTTTCTTGTAATATCCTTTATTTTTGTTTTAATTATTTTGATATAATTTTTAGATGTCTATACTTTAAAATTGTTAGAACTTTTACATAAATTCAACTTTTGATCAAAATATTTTTACCATGTTCTCAATGATGCCTTTTTATCTAAGGCTATTAGTTTGAAAGTAAAACAGTTTTATTTATATTTATTTCTTCAACATGTATTACAATACTGAACTAATCATAAAAACTCAAGATATTTTTGTCAAAGGAAGATTAGACATATTTATTATTTATATTTAAAAGACTGATTTTTAAGTGACTCTGAACTCAATGTAAGATAATCATCTTTCAAGTGAACATAAGAATATTTCGCAGCATTGAAACACTTAGCCATTGATTAGTCAGGATACCTTATTTCAACCTGATTTTTGGCATTTTAAGAACTATTACTTTAAAGACTTGGATTTTGACTCCTTGCTTTATTATCAGCTTCTTCTCCCCTAGCCTTTGTAACTGGTCTTTTGAATGTTAATTTAGTATATTTTAAGATGTTCTGTTTAAGGACCCTAGATTAACATTTTTAAGATTGCCCTCCGTGAACTAATTTCATACTCTTGGTTCAACTTTACCCCCTTGCAGTATTTCTTGTCTAGTCTACATATAGCTGTTTTGCTGGCAAATCGACATACAGAGAGAATTTCCAGTTAGTTCTTTGCTGCCACCTCTTGGATTGTGAACACTATGATTAGTGTAAGCTTAAGTGATATTTTTTCTAGTTACAGACAGGTTACTCATTTGGAACCAGGAGTTTAAAGTGGACCACTATAAAATAAAAATACTGTTAACAGCAACAGGTTTCACTAGTAATTAATACTTCTAGAAGTATTGCTAAATTATCTTGTGTGGCTAGAAATAGCCATGCGGAAAGAATGGGTAGAGAGACTGTTTGTCTAAGGGTATGATATGTATGGTCACATTTCACAGGTATGCAAATTAGGTATAACTTTGTAATTGGAATAATAAGAATAACAGAAAGATATATACTAAGAAAATTGAAATAAATGGCAATTTAACCAAGTGAGCTTGGTTTGTTTATGTCTTCAGACCATTACTGTGATCTTCTCTAGGTTTATTTTCATTTGCTTTGCAGGGCAATGAGCTTTGGATAAATGCTTGCTTATTCTTAACTGATACAACTACTTTACTTGAAAAATCTTTCAAAATAATTTTCACATAGCCAACGATAGCTAGTCATTATTTGTATGAATCTGTGGCTGACTTGCAATACTCTCATAAATGTAAGTATCACTTAAGTCCACCATCAATCCTCTCAGCTATACCGGCCTTTAAAAAAAATATTTTACTTTTTCCAGTGAATGGTTAGTAAGAAAAATACAGCTATTGAATGTGTGTTTAACAGGATGAATAGGAGAGCTGGTATTAGAGAGAGTGTAATTGAAATGTAAGTAATTGAAGGATAACAAAAATCACTGGTAAAGGCTTTTTATCATTCCAGTGAAGAGTTCAGTCTAGCCTTCAATTGCTTCCTATAATTTCTGTTTATAAGAATTCACTTGCTCGTTTTCTCATAGGAAACATTTGTGATGCCAGAATTACAACCTGAGCTTACAGCACTATGACATTTTCAAGCTCTTCAAGGTTTGTCAAGCACAGTAATTATATTTCCTAGAAGTCTCTCACCTCTCATACCCATGTACCTTAATCATACACACAGTGGAACTCTGTAAAGTGTGCAGGCCTGCAATAAAAGGACTGTGTTTAAATACTGCCTTTAAGGCAAAAAGATATGTCTGAGATTTTGAAAATAGGATAACCATAATTTTGTATGCTTTAGTTTTTTTCAACTATCATGAAACCTAACAAAGGGATTTTCTGCATGGATTGCTGTAGCTCAAAAAATCTATTTGAAGGCTTTAATCAGTTAAGCATATTTTAACTGAGTTCTGAAAACTTTCTATATATCATTTTGAAATATTGTATGTTTTCTGTTACTGAATGGATCAGAATTATTTTTATATAGTGAAGTTAGCAATAGAGAATTACAAGTACTTCTAACTGAACTTTGTGATGCTTTCAATGCAAAAGATGCTGTTCAGAAATGCTTTAAAACCAGTATATCTGAAATTTTGTTAAAAATTATAAAATTAATTAGAAAAATAATTAATAGAATTTAATTCCTCTTTAAATTAACAACTATACTCTCTGTTTTGAATGGTGTGTATATTGGGAATATAGAAATGTGAAGGCAATTGGATATGGAGCTTCCATTTGTGACAAGAAACATAAGAGAATTTATAAAGCAAACAGCATCTGAGTGACCATTTGGTCACTTTGTAAACGTTAGTTTCTAAAATATAATGTAAACATATACAAAGATATGCACAGATATAATTTAGTATTAAAGTATTTGGGAAACTGCTTCTAAATATTTATTTTATTGTCTGTTTTATTTTTAGTAATAAAAATAACCTATATAATGAAGATAAGAATACAATATAGAATTTTAATTTAAAGATGTTAATAATATAAAAGTAAACATTTTTGCTCTGTGAAAGACAGTTAAGAGAATGAAAAGACAAGCCACAAACTGAGAGAAAATATTTGCAAAATAAACGTGACAAAGCATCATATACAAAATATACAAAGAATATTTAAAACTCAACAATAAAAAAATCCAGTTAAATAATGGGCAAAACATCTGAACAGACACTTTATCAAAGAAGATATACAGATGGAAAATAGGTATACAGAAAGATTCAACATCACTTGTCATTAAAGAAATGCAAACTAAAACAACAGAGAGGTACTATCACACACCTAAAAGAATGGTTGAAATTAAAAAAACTGACAGTCTCAACTACTGGTGAGGATGAAGAGCAGCCAGAACTCTCACACAGTGATAGCTGGAATGCAAAATTGTACAACCACTTTAGAAGACAGACTAGAAGTTTCTTATAAATCTTAAACACAATCTTAACATACGGTCCAGCAATCTTGTTCCCATATTTACCCAACAGATTTGAAAACATGCTCACACAAAAACCTGAACGTGAATGTCTATAGCAGCTTTATTCATTATTGGCCCAAACTGGAAGCAACCAAGATGTCCTTCAAAGAGAATGGATATACAAATTGGAAACTGTGGTACATCCATACAATGGAATATTATTATGCAATAAAAAGAAATGAGCTTTCAAGGCACAAGTAATGTATATTACTAAGTGAAAGCAACCAGTATGAAAAAGCTACTTACTATACGATTCGATTTATATGACATTCTAGAAAACACAAAATGATCCAAGCAATAAACAGATCATTGTTGCCCAGAGTTGCAGGTGGGGTTTGAATAGATGAAGCACAACAGAGGATATTTTAGGGCAGGAAAACTATTCTGTATGACACCAGAATGGTGAATTAATGACACTATGCATGTCAAACGCATTGAATTTTACAGCACAAAGATTGAACCTTAATGTAAGCAAATAAAAAAATTAAGTGGTCAGTAATTTCCAAGATGGAATGCAGACTGTGACAAAATAATCTAAATGAATTATAAATGTGTGAAATAATCAAACTTAAATGGGTAGTAACTCTGTAAATGAATGAAGATGGTAAGATTAAAAATGAATAAAACCGTACGTAAGCATTGTATTTGGTAAAGTGTTTTAATATGGGGGTATGACAATTCTGAAATCATTGTACATGAATACATATTAGAATTCAATAATGAAATAAACGGATGGCAGGTGTTAGGAGACAGGTTTCTCACTGTTGGAGTGGGTAGTTTCTGACAAGTAGGGTGACAAAGCTAGAATGATCCACATGTTAATGGATTAGAGTTGAAGATAGTATGAACTCATGGTTAGCTTAATGCAGACACAAATGGATACATATAGAAATATTTATTTCTATCTTGGATGGAATCCTTGCATAGAAAAAAGATATTAGGTAAAAACTAAGACTATATGAATAATGTATGAAGTTTAGTTAATAATAATGTATCAATATTAATTCATTAGTTGTGATTAATTACCATACTAATGTAATATGTTAATATAGGGAAAACTGAATACGGATTTTATAGGAAATATTTGTACTATCATTGCAACTTTTCTGTAAAAATAAAACTACTCTAAAGTAAAAGTTTATTCTTAAACTATTTAATCTCCACTTCAACCCACACATGTTATTATATACTTCCTGTTAGTAACAAATCTTCAAATTTTGGTGTATTCTTCCACTCATTTTTTTCATTTCATATAAATTTAAGCAAACATCAATGCTTAATTCTTTTGGGAAAAATACATTTTGTATCTACAAATATATCGATTGTGAAGTCTATTTTTATATACTAAGCAATCTCATATTGTTTTCTTATATATGTTTAGGCATAGAGTTTCAGTGGATGCATTTCCAGCAATTAAAACTTCATTAATTTTGATTCAAAATTCAAAAATTTTAGTAATTCACCCTAAAAGTTACCCTGCTTCTGCATGATTTTCACTGATGCCTTGCTCATATTGGCAATTGTGCACTCACCATTTTCAAGATCTGAAATAGAGGTAACTCCCTCACTACTGCTTTATGCTCAAGAAAGTATAATTCTCCTGCACAACAGTGGGTTCTTTACCTGAGATACATTACTGAGAGTGCCAATCTAAAATGACTGAGGGATCATCTTCCTCCCTGACATAGTTGATACCATCATTATCTTGAAATCAGTTTATATTTGGTGGTCAGAATATGTGATGGTATATTATACCATCATCAGCTGAAGAGAAAACCAAGGTGAATCATTTTGCTCAGTTAAATTTAAGTATTTATGTGATAACATATAGGAAAACCAAAAGTCAAAGAAATTACATAAATTTGTTATGAGAAATGAAACAGGATCATAGTCAAAGGTATGACTGACACCTGACTCATGAGTGATAAGGGACAATGAAATTTATAAACATGTAAAATATGGATTATCTATATGGTATAGTGAAGCAATTAGTACTTAAATTTTCCTTAGATAGGAAAAGAAATATTATACAAAATAAATTAAAAAGTACAAACAGCCTAAATATTTTAAGAAAAAAATAGAAGGGAATTCTTAGATTATTTAATCTTCAATTAACTCTAACATGCATACATGATTCATTTACTTATGACCCGTTAAAGAATTTTTACCATACTCATGCTTTCCCATTGAACAAAATCTAAATTTCTTAGCCAAGTTTTTTTTTAACACGCGATTAAAATTTTTCTCTGAAAATATTTCTCTGCTTGGATCCTGACCTTCCAGATACAGAGAAAAATATACTCCAAATAGAAGATTGTACAAAGTTACAGATCCCACTTTTAGGTGAATCTTCAGTCTATGAAATGAAAATGAAGAAATCATCCTCATAGATCCAAAAATCCAAGAGATACTGATAGCTTATGCAATGCTTAATATATACTGATGTGACATTTTGCCAGTATTTGCATCATTTTATTTATTTATTTTTGCCATTGTAATAGACACAGACACTGAATACATATGATTTCTAGTCCGAATTTCCTATCTTAAGTCCTGTGTTTACAGTTTTTTCCTAGTCAGTGGTTAACTGAAACTAGGTTGAAAGTGGAATTTAGTTCATTAGGCTCTAAAGGGGTTCTTTGGGATGTTAAACACATTCTCTATCTTGACTGTGGTAGTAGATGACCCAATGCATACATCTGTCAGAACTAATCAGTGCATTTTTGTGTGTAAATTTACCTCAATAAAGTTAATTTAAAAATTACAAAAATAGAACAGTCATGCCATAAAGTAACAATTATCATTAGCTATCTGATAAGCAGTAAGCTCTTAGTTATACGCCATATAATTGATAAAAAAAATTCCTGCTTGTAGGTGCTGATGAATTCTTTCACATGACTCTCTTAATTGTGAATTGAAGTATAATTTAAGGATAGACTAAAGCTTATAAAATAAGGGATCATCATTCATCTATTTTCTATATGTCTATTGTTTTTCTGATTTTTTAAAAAATTTATTTTGTTGAAGTATAGTTGATTTACAATGTGTTAATTTCTACTGTACAGGAAAGTGATTCAGTTATACATATATATACATTCTTGTTCATATTCTTTTCCGCTATGGTTTATCACAGGGTATTGAATATAGTTCCCTGTACTATATAGTAAGACTTTATAATAACTACATAATAGTTTGCATCTACTAATCCCAAACTCCCAATCCATCCCTCCCCTACCCCCCCTCCCTGCAACCACAAGTCTGTTCTGTACCTCTGTGAGTCTGTTTATGTTTTGTAGATAAGTTCATTTGTATTCTTTTTTAGATTCCACATATAAGAGATATCATATGGTATTTGTCTTTCTCTTTCTGACTTACTTCACGTAGTATGATAATCTGTAGGGCCATTCACGTTGCTGCAAATGGCATTTCTTCATTCTTTTTTATGGCTGAGTAGTATTCCATTGTATATATATAACACATCTTTTGTCTATTGTTAATTAATCTCTCTCTAGTTTCCAGGAATTACCATCAATATACTTAATGAAATTCTATTGTTTTGATATTTTTTCAAAATATGTCATCTTATTAGATAAGCATATACAGTGATGGTGACACATAGCATTGTTTTTGCTGACTTATAAAGCCACACATATGGATGATGTATCCCACTGCCAAGTAAGTTTAGAAAATAATTATTTAAATTTGCAAGAGAATTCTCTACTCTAGAACTTCTAGTCTTTAATATACTCATGTATTTCATGATTCATTAGAAGGAAAATATACTATGCAGTGTTTACCATTTTTTGAAAACAATAGTTTTTTTGTATAATATTTCTTTGGCCTTCTGTTTTATGAAATAAGTTTTGGGGAAAACTGATATGAATATTTCCATTTCTCCAAGGCACAGTCATGTTTCTATATATTTTTCATTACTGATGAGGAATGCAGTGAAATTCCTCAATGGCAATTTCTCTCTCCCACTTTAAACAGGACTCTTTGGTAAAAGAGAACAGAATGCGCTAAGTGGTTTATGAGTCTTAGAGAGCACCCACTATGGTTTAATAAATGGTAGCTTATATCAGTTAAACTAGCTTGAATGCAAAGCCCCACCCCTGCTAACTATTCTCAAAAAAGTAACTGTTATATATAATACAAATTTTCCCTATAAGTGAACTTCAGCCTTTCCCAATGTATGCAAGCAATAACCCTACAGCTTTTCATTTTTCTATAGGCATGGTTATCTCCTTGTTTCCTCTGAACCAAGACACAGAAACACTTTGTTGTTTTAGTTTAGCATGATCAGTAATTTTATATGCTCTTCTGGATACCTGTGTTTCTATCTAACTTTACTGTATAATTATAAATACTTTCTAGAGCATTACTATTAGTAACAACTACTAATGAGGGAATTAGATATGACTAATGAGGTCTTTCTCCTTGTATTTATGCTCTTAAAAGACATTTTCCTCTTTGATGATGATATAGCTATATATTTCATTTTGGAAAATGTCTGCTTGAAATTTAGCTATGCAGGTTAACACCTTTCATGATCTTAGATGTGAAAATATGTATATATTTATTATACACATTATTCATATATAATATATTTATATTATATATAATGTTATATATTATATTCATATATATTTCATTATATATTTACTCATTACATGTATATACGATGAAATGAGGAAAAGAACAAGTATTACGTATTGTAGTCATAGGAGTAGGCCATAAGCAAGAAATAACTGATTTTGATGGTGACAGTCAAATGATTCTATTGTCTCCCTGCATTAAAAAAAAGCAAAAAGAAAAAGAGTTCATCTTCCTGCATGTTATCCATTACTCTTCAGGTTCCTAAACAGAATGATATTGAAAAAAGAAAGAAAAAAGCCTAACCAATGATCAGAATATAGGTGTCTCAGTTTACCATATTTTCAGTAATAAGATAAATGATGCAAAGTTGAATTTTTGTTGGGTGTTTGAGATTAATACATGTGTGTACTTTGGCGGTGCTGCTGGACACTTGGTAACAATATGTCTTACATTTTCAGAAAAAGAAAAAAGGTCAAAATATCTCATTGTTATTTTGGGCACATTCAGATAGTATGCAGAAATGTATTACTGGCTTAAGTTAATATTTGTATTTCTATATAATGAACTATGTAGAAATAAATGATACATGCCTTTTATCTGTCTCCAAAAATTAATGTAAATTGGTCCTTTATCACCACACACTTGAGAATAAAACCATTTATACCATGTTAATGTATTTTTTCAATAAGAAGCTCTTTATATGTATTGTGTAGAAATATTCTCAAAGTAATTTGTCTACTTAAATATGTTCCCATGAGCCTAAGTATAAATGTCTAGTTCTTTATTCATGAAAAGAAATGGATCTCCTTAACAGGGTTAACTGATTATGATGTGACTGCAATTCTAAAAGGCACAGTGTTACATTTATACATTTATGTGTATAGATATGTTTGCCTTCAAATATCTCATGCATGAATAAGCTAAATTTTAAAATAATACTAACATACAACAATAAAATTATACTGTTAATGATTTTAAATAAAAACTTTTTAATAAAACCTTTTTCAAGGAAGGATGCAACAGGCTATAGAATCATAGAATCAACTTGCAGTAAGTTAAGCAAATAAAATTTGTTCTATAAGCAATACATTGTAGTATTATTTAAGACTGTATATTTTCATAATATTCTATGTGTCCATTGATATAAATATATTTGTTCTTATTTGTGTAACAATCCATCAAGATAAGTATTGTTAACATTGCTTTACAGAAGCATGAAACTAAATTTTAAAAAGGATAAGTAGTTGTTCAAGGTTATAAGAGTCGTGTTAGTGCAAGGAAGCAAAAATGTGAGGTATAACTATACTTCAGTTTAAAAAAAAATGTGAGGTATGCCTCATTCTTAAGTGCATACAGGTTCCATTGTGTACCTTTTCATATTTTTCCTCTGTGGAATGTAGAGTGTTTACAACATGATATAATATTAATAAATGATATAATATTCTGTACCAGGCACTGTTCTAATTTTCTTCCATGTATTAGCTGATATAATCTCAGTAACAACCCTATGGATTAGGAACTATTATTACTTCCAATTTATGGATGAGGAAACTGATGGCTGGAGGAACTAACCTGAGTAACTTGCTAAAGTTCTTACCACAGTTAATTAATAGAATGGGGATTTTTCCCTGGCATCCTATACTTGAAAGTGAGTCTAGATAATATCACAACTCTGCTTCAGAATGATCTAGATGGGTGTGAGGACTTTCGGCCCCTTTTTTTACCTGCTTCATACTACCAAGTGAGAATTTACACTTCGTGATGACTAATTTTGTTTCATCTTGGCCACATAAGGTTGCAAAGATAGTACAGATAATTACCTCATGTCCCTTACCCAGTTTCTCCCATTGTTAACATATTACATTGGCACAGAAGATTTGTTGAAACTGAGAAATTGAAATTGGTAAATGTGTCAGCTAGGTGGCAACTGCAAGACTTTGGCAATGCCCTTCATCTATATATGCTCTAAATATGCATCCTATATATGGTACTCTTTTTCCCATAACCAGGATTTTGTGGTCAAGTAATCAAGATGCGGAAATGGCAGCAGAATCATTCACTACACTACTTGTGATCCACTATCAAAAATTTTGTTTCTTGTCCTTGTGACTTTATGTTCTGCTGGTCTAGAGGTCTTAGTTCCAATGGGAGGAATGCTTCCAACAGCAGACACACAATGATTGAACTGGCAATTAAGAGAGCCACCTGGCCACTTTGGGCTCCTCATGCCTCTGAATCAAGAGAAGAATGGAGTTACAAATAATGGCTTGGGTGACTGATCCTGAATACTAAGAGGAAACTGGGCTGCTATTATACAATGGAGGTCAGGAAGAGTATACCTGGAATAAAAGGGATCACTTAGAGCATCTCTTAGTACTACCATGTCCTGTAATTAAGGCAATGGAAAACTAAGGCAACCCAATCCAGGCAGGACTACTATTGAACCAGACCCTTCAGTAATGAAGGTTTGGGTCACCCCAACAATCAAAGATCCATAACTGGCTTAGGTGCTTGTTGAAAACCAAGTGAATATGGAATGAGTAGTGGAATAAGGTAGTTATAAATACCAGCTACAATGAGATGACCAATTGAGGAAATGAGGGATGTAATTCTGTAATTTTTATGAGTAGATTTTCCTTATTTCGTTATGAATATGTGTGCATAATATATATTTCAAAAATTTTATTCCCTCTCTTGTCTACTTATCATTTAAATAAGATGTATTAATAATACTTAACTTTTTATCACATTATTTAATTTACAGAATTGTAAAGAAGAGTGAACGTCACCCAAGGACTTTGCATCTGCTTCTGGGGAAAGGGTTAACAAGTTTTTGGTTGTATGCAGGATAGGTATGTCATGTTAGGTGGAAGTATGACTCTGTTATTGTCTTCTTTTGGTGATTAAGTGTGTTTAAGGATATGTGTATGAATGCCAAGTTGACAAGGAGGGAATGGTGATGGTTAGTTTTATGTGTCAACTTGACTAACCTATAGTATCCAGTTATTCTATTAGACATTAATCTAGGTATTGTTGTGAAGGTATTTTGTGGATGTGGATACCATCTATAATCAGTTGACTTTAAGTAGGTTATCTTCAATAATGGTGGGCCTCATTCAATCAGTCGAAAGTCCTTAGAGAAAAACTGAGGTTTCCCTGAGGATAAAATATAACTGATTTTCCCCATTCAGGAAATCACAGGATAAGAGTATCCTCAGCTATTAAAATTCCTGAGACCTTGGTCAGGTTTGCAGCCTTTTCCTGATCATTTGGATCGATAGGAAATGAAATGTTTGAGAGGAAAAGGAAAGGAGCATGAGTGGAAACTACAATGAGGAAACTTTAAGCTTACTCTACCTTATTCATAATCTAGGAACACACCTAATTAGCCCAGGGGTCTTTGAATATACCTTTGGAAGGTATTGGCATACATTTGGATTAAACTCAGACTTTTCAAAATAAGCCCTAAATTTTAGTAAAGAATTTCTTTGTCCTCAAGACTGCAATATCAGCTCTCAGCCAAGAGTTTCCAGCCTGCCCTGTGGTTTTGGATTTGCCAACCCCTAAACCTCAACCCCTACAATCACATAAGTATTCGTATGTCCCCTTCTGGCTCTGTTTCTATGACTCATTTACTCCCAGGTTGGAGACGAACACAACTAATTATGTCTCTTAGAAGAATCATATCTTCCTTTTGACAAGTACTCAGCAAACAATAGAATGGTATGTCAATTATTATTTCATGCTGAAACTGACTAAATAGCCTCTATATTTCTTAGGGAACTAATCATATCAATAATCTCAATAAACTTTTTAAACCACAGGCTGACAATTTCTGGTATTCATGCACCTTCAAGTAAACCAAAAATTGTCAATTACAAGCTATAATTCTCAGTTTTATTATCTTAAAGGTTGTAATATGTCTCAAATTGATTGCTATTAATAGTAGTAATATTGTTTGTAAAGTGCTTTAAAAGTCCCTTCCTTATGTGAGACATTATGGATTAATCTATACCAGTTACTATCATAAAGTAAAATTATATAAACAAACATACCAATATAGTACTACACAAAATAATACTTAATTGTATAATGCTGAAGTGTGATACACTTGAGCTGTATTCAGCAATGATTAAAATCAAATAGTTATAATAACAATAAAAAGACAACTTTTAAGATGCTCCAAAAACTGTTTTATAAACAGAGGCTCACACTAGTAGCAACTTAATTATTTAAAGCTATGCAAGTGGATTAATTAGGAAAGAGTATCAGGACATAAGTTGGTGTCAAAGAGAGTGACTGGAGACATGGGCTTTCAGTTGCCAAAAGACAACTGGCTAAAACTCAAAGGACTAATTAAAATTTCAGCTCCAAATAAAAATGGTACTACAGCAGAACATTAGTCAACCATGGCAAGACACTCCACAAACAAACATAGAAATACACAAGAAGATAGAGTGCCCTTGGCCTCATTGTTCTTCACTTAACAAAGAACAAAGTGTCCCTGAGAGAAATGTATTGACTAAACATGCCCCAACCTTTTCATAACTCAATCCTCTTAAGGTGTTAATCTACCAGAAAATAAATACATGTTTGTGTTTGTGAATGAATGTTAATGCTAATGACCATAGTGAAAATTGTAATTACATGTGCTTTGCCTAAGCTTTCCTCTTAAAGGAGTTGTGCTTGTGGAAATAATTATTCACCAATCTGATTTGAAACTGAAAGATGGCAGATGGTCAGCTCATGGTTAATATGATACTGACAGATTATCTACCTGAGGAAAATGTTGTATTTCCTAATATTGTAAGACAAATTAAATATTTTTGAGAAGAGAATTTGAGAACAAAATGTATATTTTTAATACACAGAATCATTTAAAAATGGCCACAAACAATGGCCATGTCTTTCCATTTTATATAGCTTTCATAGTACACATAATTCAAATGAGTACAATTCTTAAAAATAAGCAATCCACAAAATTTTTAAGAAAGATTTTGCATAAAGGGCTTAACTATGGTACAATTTGGTGCTAACAATCCACTAAGGGATTGAACATTGTGAAACTTAATCCAATTTAATAACATTACAATTAAAAATGTGACTGGGGATTTGGGAATCAAAAGAAAAAGGTATGATTAATGCATTTAGAGATTTTGATTATGATCAATGATCATATACCTGGTGGTTGAAGGTTATTTTCAATCAAAATATTATGTGACACACAAACTTACATATAGATTTCTGATTTCATGCTCTCTGTTGAAAGATTATATCTTTTCTTCTCTGAGAGTATTCAGTGTTGTTAAAATAAGCTGGGCAAAGAAAGAATGCAGATATGACCTGGTTAAGTAGAAGTTATACATAATGGTGATTTAGGTTTAACTTACTCTGTAAAAGAAAACACATTGTCATATATCATGGAATCTGCAATATTATCTAGCTTAAGACATATTAAATTAATTATCATTAATGAAAGGAAAAAATGTAATTAGAATTGTAAATTTTCACAGATTTTTAATATCCAGTATGATTTAATACAATTTAAAATGTAAAAAGAGAGCATCTTAGAATTGATAAAATACAATTTTTATATCACAAATAAATTAGTTATAAATATTTATAAAGAAACATGAGTGTCATTGGGGCACATAAGCCACAATCACCTAACTGGAATATTTGTGTTTCTTTCCCTTTTTATTTTCTCTGAGTTAATACAACTTGCCTTGAGTTAATGATGCCAAAGTTCCTAAGTGTTATGGGCTAAATCGTGTCTCCCCAAAAGATGTTGAAGTTCTAGATTCCCAGTACCTGAGTGTAAAATTTTCTTGAAATATCGTCTTTGTAGATGATCAAGTCAAGATGAGGTCATTAGGGTGGGCCCTAATCTAATATGACTTTTTATAAAATATTTTAATAAAAATTTTTAATAAAAATTTAAAATAAATTTTAAATAAAAATTTTATAAAATTTATAAAATAAAAATTTCCCCTTACGAAGGGGAAATTTGGACACTTGAAACAGATGCACACAGGGAGAACTCTACGTGAAGATGAAGGCAAAGACTGGAGTGACGTATCTACACATCAAAGAATGACAAAGACTCAGCAAATCACCAAAGTTAGAAAGACATGAAATAAATTCCCTCATACAGCTCTCAGAAGTAAGTAAGACTGCTGACACTTTGATTTCAGACTTCTATCCTCCAGAACTGTTAGACAATAAATTGTTTAGCCACCCAGTTTGTGGTGTTTTGTTACGGCTGCACTGGAAAATTAACAGACTAAGATAACTTAGAAATACTTTAGCAATATATGCTTGGTGCTATTGTTTGAATAACAGAGATAACAATTACAATTTGTTTCTTATTACTCCAGTTAGGAGAGTAACTTATTCGGAACCCAATATCTCCAGCGTTTTTATACATTGCCTGCTATTGACTGTTACTCTCCTCCTACAGCATGATTATGTATTTAAAGTTATGAATAAAGGATCTGAGAAATTAATATTTACTACTACTAAGCAGGCAAATAAAAAATGAGAATCTAAAATCATGTTTCCTTAAATTGGCTAATATTTATCATAGTGAAAGTTTCCGTTAATGCCTCATGCTGCATACTGCAATAATTTTACTTATTTTAATATGTATGTGTCTCTGTGTATGCACAGAGTGTGAGTGTGTGTGTGTGTTTGTATGTGTTTCTGTGTTGAGGAAGGTGGGGATTTTCAGGTTTCCTTCTTCTGCTGTATCTTTTTGTTTTGTTTTGGTTTGGTTTTGGTTTTCCTTTCCCTCACAGGGCCTACTCTTCAGATCTTCATTAGTTGGCATTTAAAAAAAAATCACATGTTGACTAAATTAGTCAGAGTTAGATGATTTGTGCATCTTAAAAGAACAGCTGTGGCTTAAACTTAGTTTTTATCTGTTTACACATAGAGAGTATAAGGGAGGAAAGACTTTTCTGCTAGGTTCTGAACCGCCCAGGTTCTGTAGGGGAGGAAAAATAATTTTCCTTCTCACCTTCTGAGTTTTTTGGCTGAGACCCCTGTGATAAAGACAGGTTAACAAGAGAAAAACAAACAGTAGTTTGTTAACATGTATACCTCATGTATATACGGGAGATACCCAGGGAAAATGAGTAATTCAAAGAGACAGCTTAGAATTCCAGCTTATATAGCATCTTCAACAAAAAATAAATTTGTGGAGAAATGACAGGACAGAGGGAAGCAGTTTTAGATCTCCAAGTGTTGAGATAAAAGCTAGTTAATAAAGTTTGTTATGTAGATTCCTCTGGTGCCTTCTCCAAGCTGACAGTGTCTGATGGGGTGATTAACTTTTGTCCTTTCTGATAGAAATGGGAAGAGGGACAGCTTTGAAAATGTATGTCCTGCTTTTAAGCAGATAGGGGAATGCAAGGAGGGTTTTTTTTGTTTTTTTGTTTTTGTTTTTAATCTCCTCATAATAATTCCTATGTCAAAAATCGCCTATTTGTGCTTAGCTCTTTGGTGCCAACCAACCAAGAGCTCCCAGATTCCTCAGAATTACTCCCCGAATGGAGGCCGCCAACCGCCTGCTCAGCCGGCATCTGTGGGCCTCCTACTCTTACCTCTCTCTCTGGGCTTCGGTTTCCACCGCGACTCCGTGGAAGTGGCATGTTCTACTATCTTCAATTCAATAGCTGAGTCTAGAAAATAAGCAACAAGCAAATTAACAGAATGGATATACAAATTTATTATTTTTTAATATTGCATGCACAGGGAGTTTCACAGGAAAGAAAATAATAAGTAAATACCCAAAAAAGTGGTGACATTTGAGAGCTTATACATCATTTTAATAGGGGAAGGGGGATATGGGAAACTTGAAAGTAAAAGAGGAGAGTAAAAGGTTTCTTTGTAAAGATAACTTGGCCCTTTCTAAGGACTTTTTGTTTCTCTTTCTTTCGTGTTAGGGCTTTATAGTTTCCAGCTGGGCCATGGCTTGGGCGAGGGCTCCAGAGTGGTTAAAAAGCTGCCTGGCGGCTGCAGGGAAACACTCAGACAGAAACCCTGACATCAGGGAAGCGCAGAGGCGTGCCCCAAAGGCCCCTGGGCTGCAGAGGCTCTTAGTCGCTTGCTGGTGAGCCTTTTTAACAGATGCTCCCCCCCCCAGCCTAGAGCCAGCAGCCTGCAGAGGTTAGTCAATTGGTCGCCCATCTTCTAGATGAGTTTCACCCTCTCACCTAGAAAGTCGCTTTCCCGGACGGCACTGAGCCTGGCGTCTGTGCGGGCAGAATCCAGGGCGCTGCAGATCCAAAAGGGCCTGGTTCAGCTTCTTTTCCCGGAGCGGGGCGGCTTCCATGGCGTCAGCGTTTTACCCCGCTCATCCTGGGACGGCTTCTATACTTTCTGGAAGATGTCGTGGCCCCCTCGCTGGTTTTCATTTTCAAGAGACGCTGGCGCCCTCAGGCTTCTCCTCAGCCAGCTTCGGGGAGTGGCCCGCGCCCTCCAGAGCCACGGAGTCGCGGTGGAAACCGAAGCCCAGAGAGAGGTAAGCGTAGGAGGCCCACAGATGCGGGCTGACCAGGCGATTGGCGGCCTCCGTTCGGGCAATAATTCTGAGAAATCTGGGAGCTCTTGGTTGGTTGGCACCAAAGAGCTAAGCACAAAAACGGAGTTGCCTGGTGCCTGAGGCAGAGAAGGGCCGAGAAGATTGTCTCCGAGGTCGTGACGGAAAAGGAGGTAGGAGGCTGGAAGAAAGGGAGCCGCGGGGTCTGTACCATCCTAACAGCGCTGAAGCAAGAGAGGCGTCCCAAATGTGCAGGACCCTCCAGCACGTTGCCTTTCTTTTTTTCTTTTTTTTTTCCCCTTCAGAACAAAGAGTTGTCTCACACTGTGGGTAAACTGGAGCCTGTGGGAAGTGGGGGAGAAGGTGGAAGTGTGATGTTGGAGAACCCTGAGGGTTGCGGGGAGGATGCAGAGGATCTGCCCTGTGGGCCAGGCCAGGCCAGGCTGGGTAGAGGCTCACTTTTTGGAAAAGGTGAAGAGGCAGGGGCCAGATTCGCCACTTTCCACTCCTCTCACCCACCCCCCATGGCATTAAATGAACAAAAAGCAACTCTGTATAGCACAAAATATACAAGGAGGGCCTTCCCCCAAGCCCTGGACTGTGCAGAGTGGGAGGGGCAGCTCTGGAGGACAGGGTTGGGGCCTCCAGCTTTTGATACCACCCCAGGCCCTTTCCCAACACCATGGGGCCAGGACGGGCAGCTCCGACCAGGAAACAAAATGCCAGCTTCCTCTGAAGTGTGTGTGGGACTCCTGGCTCAAAATTTTCCTGTTCTTCTCAGACCCCAGAGCTTTCTCAGGGACAACTGGCCTGAGCTTCTAGAATAGATGGGAGGTGTGATAGTTTGTGCTTAAGTTTGTCTGGGTGTGGTGTACACTTGTAGTCTACTGTCCTGAGATTAGTAAGAGTCAATCTTCCCCAGGTGGATGAAACTCCTGGGGAGGGGATTTAGAACAATTGAGTTCCCTCTGGAGGATCTGTTCTTAGGCAGATCAGGAGAGATAAGAGAACGTCCCTCCTGACATTGACTGTAATTCAGATGCCTTCAGCTCAAAATGTTACCAACCAGGGTTCTTGGCCTTCCCCAATCAATAGAAATTGACTAGAGGCCAGACAAGCTATTCAGGCACGGCTTTATTGGCGCCCCTGCTACAGCAGGGGGAGTGAGAACAAACAACAGGTTTCCTTGCTTGCTTGCTCCCTGAGGGGGGGCAAGCTTGTTCCTTACATGGGGTGAGGGTAGGGGTGTGTCCAGGGATCCATCGGGCCAGAGGGGCGGCTTAGGTGTTTCGCCCACCCCTTAGGTGGTGTTGTGTGCAGGGGGCATGCGCAGTACCCTGTTTTTGCTCCAGGCTCTTCAAAAGTGGCAGTTGGATTTTTGGGTCTCTTTGTATCTTTTGGGTCCAGAATTTGCCCCGACTGCTGCAGGTAGTTATTTTTAGTCCCTTATAGTTTCTTTGTATGTTGTTGCTGGAGGAGAGGTGTTTCCAGGTGCAAGCATTGCAGCACTGCAGAAAAGGGGCCCAGGTCCCAGCCTGTCTCAAAAATAATATATCAAAGTGGCATATTTGGGGATGGCAAGTCTTGACCTGCTTCTAGGTGATGTAGTTCTAGAGAAAATATCAGCAATACACTAAGTCAAAATCAACATATGAAAAATATCAAAAATGTTATGGAGGACCATTTATATAATGTATAACTACTATCGTAACGCCAAGGTTTTTTAAAAAAAAATTAACGTCAATATTTTCAGAACCTATACCACAAATATCAGTATTTTGTTGCAAATAATTCATTTCAGAAATAAATTTGAAGCAATGGAGAGATCCAGTCAAATGCCTCAGTGATGAATTAAAGGATTACATGTCTAACTTTTTCCCTTGATAAGCACAATGGTATATGTTTATAATGCCTTAAACGTGTGCTATGTCAAAAATATGCTATAATTTGAGCTACATTTTTGAGCATTTAAATTTTGTTATGAAATTTAAAAACTGTTTCAAACTTTGTGGTATTTTTCAAGATTAGCGTACCATGATAAGAACTGCTTTGGAGGGAGCTCTACTTCCAGAATAGCTGTGTGAGGAGCTCTTTCGCCCTCATCTCAGCAGAATAGCCATCACAGATGAAAATTATAAAAGACATGACCATTTAAAGTTTCTGCAAATTCTCCTAAAAACATACAGAAATTTTTTTTTTCAAAAAAGTCTAGATCTCATGGCACTTGGGGTGCACTTCTTCTCCCAGCTCCCAGTTAAGGGCTATTATATCTCTCTGGGAGGGTCAGGCTGCCATCATTTTTCATACTTCCCCACCACTGGCTGTTTGGGGAAGGGTGGATTTGCAGAGGTTAAACTTCAGTCAGGTGCAGCTGATAAACCGAGGGCTCCTTTCTTCCATCCAGCCTAACTTTAGGGTGAGGGTGAGGCAGGTGGAGCAGGATGAGAATAGTTTGGCCCCAATTTCCCTCTCCGCAGCTCTCTTATATTGCAGAGATTCCTGAAAGAGGCAGGTGGAGAAGATCAGAGGTAACCACCCCTATTGCACACCCTGTTTAAAGTGGAGCAGTCATTCCAAGGAAAGTGGGCCACTCTTCTCACCCCCAGCTCCATAGCAGAAATTCAGAGATTTTTTTTTTTTAACTCAGGAAGAGAGGCAAGCTGTAAGAACAGAGAACAACAAAGCTCTTCTCAGGAGAGCTATTTTTATTTGGGACATAGTTTGGGAAAGTTCTAGCCTAAGGATGCTATATTAAAAAACAAAAAACACAGTGGAGATTTTGATGGTAACACATTAAGATAAAGCTGGTGGTTGCATGAAAGGAGTGAAATAAATCACAAGCCAGCTAATTTACCAAAGAGAACTAAGGAAAGGGACAGCTAAGAATTAGCTGACAGCTGGCAAATAGTGGAGCCTAATGGTTGGATGTGATACCAAAAGAAGCAGAGAGCATAACAAAGATCAGGGAAAGAGACAGAGAGCTCTGCTAAAATTTACACTGTCATTCCATGAGTACTGTGTGCATGTACGAAACTGTACTCTCTGAGGTTTGGCATCTTCAGAGGCTTTATACTGTGGGGGAAATAGATTTAGCTAATGTAGTCCATCCAAGTCAAGAAATAACAAACAAGCCCCAAAGAGAGGGGTATCAATGTCCAGAGTCAGATGCCACCGTTGCAGCTGCTCCTATGAGATTTTTGACTTGCTCTTGCCACTGGACTCTCACTGCTAATGCCAGTCCCTCAATGATGCCATCACACCATTAAAATACCATTGCTTCCATTGTAAATAATTTCTGAACCCAGTTTTCACCTACCTACATTCTAAAGGTATTGCAGTTGGCCAAACATGGTTTAAATAATTATTTGTAATATTTTAAAAAGATTTATTGATATTTCCCAAGTGATCAATTACCAAAGATAAATTTATCAATTTGAGGGTGAAGATATAGCAAAACATTATAATATATTAAACATTACTCCCTCCCTTAAACATAACAGATACTTTATAAGCACTATTGATGATGCAGCAGCTCTCTTTTCATTAAAAAAAATATATATAATTCCAGTATTTAATTACAAAAACCCTAAAATGTTGCTAGCTACCACAGAATAAAGCAAAATGACGGCAAGGTCCCTAAAAACTAATTACGAAAAAAAATTTAAAACACAACTGGAAATTTTGTATTTATATTCAGTATCTCAATATTTGAGGATATTTTTGAGAGTAGAAACCAGTGACTGCGTATTGGAACTATAATTTGTAGCCTTGAGAGAATTGGGAGTATTTAAAAATATCAAATCTTTGGGAGAATCTTTCATTTGTTATAGTTTTTTGAAGCTCTTTTTCCAGGTACCATTACCAAAGGATAAAGAAACACAGTTCAAATGACAGCCACTTCACAAGGCTTTGTAAAACTTGTGAAAAGTATATTTCAAAAGAAAGAAAAACTCAAGTTATCCCATAAGTACATACCAGTGTGTTCTGTTGCTATTTTTGTTGTCTCCCCAAGTTAGAAGTTTAGGAAGGGAGCCCGAATTGAAATGGGTTACTAGTTTTGGTTATAATTCAAGGGGTTTTATAATCAAAATTAAATGAGATTAGAATCTTTAACTGCAACCTATAAGGCTCTAAAGCAAATGTCTGTATTATTAAAATAGAAATTAAAAAATGATTGCTAGTAACTACTTATGACATTCAAAATTCAAACATTTTTTCCCTTATATCTTTCCATCTTTCTAAACTGGAATGAATAAAATATTTTGAGTTTTTTTGTCATAAATATTTCATGTACAACTTTATTATTTGATAATTTTCTTTTAATTTTTTAAATGTCATCATAAGTGTCACATGGAAACATATAAACTTTTGATTAAATGTATTTTCTTCTAGAAATTAATGAAAGCTTCAAGACTTTTATTCCTAGGATTGTAATATTGATGAAACAGAAAATTTAGTCCCACAATATTAAAAAGGGGCATCAACTTGATTAATTCACTTTAAAAAACTGAAAATGTCTCCCAAGATTAAATATCTTTTCTGAGTTGAATTTTTATTTCAATTTCCATTGTGGATTTTTATCTATTAAATAGCCTTAACTCTCAGACTTTGGTTTTCTAACCATCATTTTACGATCTTACAAATATGTATTTATTAGTAAATTATAGTTTGGAAGTCTACAATGAGTAAAAGGGGAAACAAGTATTCTATTTTCAACTGTAACCTATTACGTATTTTTTTTTCTTTTTTTTTTTAACATCTTTATTGGAGTATAATTGCTTTACAATGGTGTGTTAGTTTCTGCTTTATAACAAAGTGAATCAGCTATACATATACATATATCCCCATATCTCTTCCCTCTTGCGTCTCCCTCCCTCCCACCCTCCCTATCCCACCCCTCTAGGTGGTCACAAAGCACCGAGCTGATCTCCCTGTGCTATGCGGCTGCTTCCCACTAGCTATCTATTTTACGTTTGGTAGTGTATATATGTCCATGCCACTCTCTCACTTTGTCCCAACTTCCCCTTCCCCGTATCCTCAAGTCCATTCTCTAGTAGGTCTGCATCTTTATTCCCGTCTTGCCCCTAGGTTCTTCATGACCATTTTTTTTTTTTCAGATTCCATATATATGTGTTAGCATACGGTATTTGTTTTTCTCTTTCTGACTTACTTCACTCTGTATGACAGTCTCTAGGTCCATCCACCTCACTATGAATAACTCAGTTTTGTTCCTTTTTATGGCTGAGTAATATTCCATGGTATATATGTGCCACATCTTCTTTATCCATTCATCTGTCAGTGGACACTTAGGTTGCTTCCATGTCCTGGCTATTGTAAATAGAACTGCAATGAACATTTTGGTACATGACTCTTTTTGAATTATGGTTTTCTCTGGGTATATGCCCAGTAGTGGGATTGCTGGGTCGTATGGTAGTTCCATTTTTAGTTTTTTAAGGAATCTCCGTACTGTTCTCCATAGTGGCTGTATCAATTTACATTCCCACCAACAGTGCAAGAGGGTTCCCTTTTCGCCACACCTTCTCCAGCGTTTATTGTTTGTAGATTTTTTGATGATGGCCATTCTGACTGGTGTGAGATGATATCTCATTGTAGTTTTGAATTGCATTTCTCTCATGATTAATGATGTTCTTTCATGTGTCTGTTGGCAATCTGTATATCTTCTTTGGAGAAATGTCTATTTAGGTCTTTCTGCCCATTTTTGGATTGGGTTGTTTGTTTTTTTGATATTGAGCTGCATGAGCTGCTTGTAAATTTTGGAGATTAATCCTTTGTCAGTTGCTTCATTTGCAAATATTTTCTTCCATTCTGAGGGTTGTCTTTTTGTCTTTTTTATGGTTTCCTTTGCTGTGCAAAAGCTTTTACGTTTCATTATGTCCCATTTGTTTATTTTTGTTTTTATTTCTATTTCTCTGGGAGGTGGATCAAAAAGGATCTTGCTGTGATTTATGTCATAGAGTGTGCTGCCTATGTTTTCCTCTAAGAGTTTGATGGTGTCTGGCCTTACATTTAGGTTTTTAATCCATTTTGAGTTTATTTTTGTGTATGTTGTTAGGGAGTGTTCTAATTTCATTCTTTTACATGTAACTGTCCAGTTTTCCCAGCACCACTTATTGAAGATGCTGTCTTTTCTCCACTGTATGGGCTTGTCTCCTTTATCAAAGATAAGGTGACCATATGTGCGTGGGTTTATCTCTGTGCTTTGTATCCTGTTCCATTGATCTATATTTCTGCCAGTATCATACTGTCTTGATTACTGTAGCTTTGTAGTATAGTCTGAAGTCAGGGAGCCTGATTCCTGCAGCTCCGTTTTTCTTTCTCAAGATTGCTTTGGCTATTTGGGGTCTTTTGTGTTTCCATATAAATTGTGAAATTTTTTGTTCTAGTTCTGTGAAAAATGCCATTGGTAGTTTGATAGGGATAGCATTGAATCTGTAGATTGTTTTGGGTAGTAGAGTCATTTTCACAGTGTTGATTCTTCCAATCCAGGAACACGGTATATCTCTCCATCTATTTGTATCATCTTTAATTTCTTTCATCAGTGTCTTATAATTTTCTGCATACAGGTCTTTTGTCTCCTTAGGTAGGTTTATTCCTAGATATTTTATTCTTTTTGTTGCAATGGTAAATGGGAGTGTTTTCTTAATTTCACTTTCAGATTTTTCCTCATTAGTGTATAGGAATGCAAGACCTATTATGTATTTATTGCAAACGGCTAGTAGATTACAATTTAAACTAGTCCTAACTGTTGATGAAAGATGTGTTTCATTCCTTGTAATGTTGGCTTTGTTTGGTGTCAAAAGTACTAAGACAGCAAATTTTCAAGCCCTAACGTACCAGAAAGACAGAACTACCTTTGAAGTGGTTTTCAGAAGCCAGTAAGAGCACCTATAGAACCTTGTACTATGTTCTTGGCTTGCATACCAAACACTGAGTAAAAGATTTGATTTCTGGTGTTTCATTCCTCCTACAATAACAGCCCTTGCCACTATTAATATAAAAAAGACTTCCGAAGTGAATCTATTAAAACTATATAGTCTCACAACAGAAATAACTTTTAAAGAGTTATAGTAGATTCTCTTTCTCATGGTTATTTCATAGGACTAGACTATATACCTTTGTTGTTTAAAGTAACAAGCTTCAAAGTACTTTATATTTTGGAAAGGACAGCGTGTAATAGGTGCCCCCATGTGTAACAAGGTGATCAAAATGAATTAAGATGATAAAGTGTTAGAAAAACATGATAGTATTTCATTTCTTACTTTTTTCTAGTTTTATTGAGATATAATTGACGTAACGTTGTACAAGTTTAAGGTGCACAACAGAAGGGTTTGATATATGTATATATTGCTCAGTGATAGCCACAATTAGTTGCCTTAACATCCATCACCTCACATAGTTACAAATTTTTTTGTCCTGTGATGAGAACTTTAAGGTCTACTCTGTTAGCAAATGTAAAATATACAACACAGTATTGTTAACTAGAACTTATAACTGGAAGTTTTTACCTCTTGGAAACTTTCGCCCAATTCCCCCACCTTTGTGGTAGCCACAAATCTGATCTCTGTTTCTGTGATTTTGAGTTTTTTAGATTCCACATATAAGTGATATTATACAATGTTTGTCTTTCTCTCTATGACTTATTTCACTTAGCATAATGCCATCAAAGTCCTATTATAAATAATGCTGCCATGAACGTGGGGGTGCACATATTTATTTGGATAGTGATTTTGTTTGCTTTGGGTATATATCTAGAAGTAGAATTGCTGGATCATATGCTAGATCCATTTTTGGAAGAGACTTGTGTTTAAATAAATATTGATAAAGAAAATGTCATAAGTCAAGAGAAAGTAGTGGGAACCGTGCGAACTAGAGAATGCAGGTGCAATCCAAACTGTAAACAATTTTCAGTATCAGCCCATTGTTCACTCATGGCAATGTGGGCCCAGTGTTGACAGATTTTTCTTCTTTATTTTTCTCTTAAGAGAAACTGGTTTTGTGGAATTTTATGTTGATTTACCAATTCTTCAACTGTTAAATGATGGATCACTTTTTAACAATTTTTTAATGGTATGACACACAAAACCACATGAGGGCCAAGTTGCTACCATGGATTAGCAATTTGTAATCTCCGGGTTACACACTTCAGACATATAAAGCTGCTCTTTTGATTATTTTTGTGTTGAAGTATAGCCAATCTACAGTATCGTGCTAGTTTCAGGTGTATAGCAACGTGATTCAGTTTTATATCTATATATATAGATAGATAGATATAGATATATAGATAGATTCTTTTTTAAATTAATTTTTATTGGGGTATAGTTGCATTACAACGTGTTAGTTTCTTGCTGTACAGCAAAGTGAATCAGTCATACGTATAGATATATCTACTCTTTTATTTTTATTTTATTTTATATTTTTAAATTTTTATTGGAGTATAGTTGCTTTATAATGTTTTGTTAGTTTCTACTGTACAGCAAAGTGAATCAGCTATATGTATACATATATCCCCTCTTTTTTGGATTTCCTTCCCATTTAGGTCACCACAGAGCACTGAGTAGAGCTCCCTGTGCTCTACAGTACGTTCTCATTAGTTATCTATTTTATACATAGCAGTGTATATATGTCAATCCCAGTCTCCCAGTTCATCCCACTCCCCCACCCCCTTGGTGTCCATATGTTTGTTTTCTGTGTCTGTGTATCTATTTCTGCTTTGTGCATGAGTTGGTATCATTTTTCTAGATTCCACATATAAGCGATATTATACAATATTTGTTTTTCTCTTTCTGACTTCACTCTGTATGACAGCCTCTAGGTTCATATATTCTTTTTTTTTTTTTTTTTTTCAATTTGTTTCCATTATAGGTTGTTACAAGATGTCAAACATAGTTCCCTGTGCTATATGGCAAATCCTTGTTGTCTGTCCATTTTATGATTTTATGTAGGAGTATGGGATTGACAGATACATACTACCATAATTTATCCTTCTCCCACCCCTCCTCCCCTTTGGTAACCAAGAGTTTGTTGTCCATGTCTGTGAGTTTGTCTCTGTTTTATAAGTTCATTTGTACAACTTTCTAGATTCCACATATAAGTGATGTCATATGGTATTTGTCTTTCTCTTTTTGACTTACTTCATTTAGTATGATAATCTCTAGGTCCATCCATGTTGCTGCAAAAGGCATTATTTCATCCTTTATTATGGCCAAGTAATATTCCATTGCGTGTGTGCATATATATGTATATGTATATATATATATATAAAGTTACTGTCTAACAGCCTTTTGTTTCAACTTGAAGGACTTCCTTTAGCATTTCTCATAGGGCAAATCTAGTTATAATGGACTCCCTCAGCTTTCGTTTATCAGGGAAAGTCTTAATTTTTCCTTCATTTTTGAAAGTTTCTTCTGGATACAGTATTCTCAGTTGACATATTTTTTTCCCCAACATGATATATGTATATATCATCCTACTGCATTTCTGCTGAGAAATTGCTTATAATCTTATAGAAAATAGCTTTTATGTGATGAGTCACTTTTCTGTTGCTGCTTTCAAGATTCTGTATTTGATTTTGACAGTTTGATTATAATATTTCTTGGTGCCTAACTGGTTTATCCTTCTTATAGTTAATATGGCTTTTGTATTTGTGTATTGAATTATTTCCTCAAATTTGGGACTTTTTGGCCATTGTTTTGTCAAATATGCTCTCTACTCCTCTCTCTCTCTCTTTCCTTTTTTTGGATTCCCATGCTATGTATATTGTTCCATCTAATAGTGTCCCATAAGTCCCTTGGGCTCTTTTCACTTTATTATTTTTTTCTATTTGCTCCTCTGACTTGATGATTTCAAATGATCAGTCTCCAAATCCACTAATTTTCTCTTCTGTCTGATAAAGTCTGTTGTTTAACACCTCTAATAAATTTTTTAATTCATTTATTGTATTTTTTACTCCAAAATTTATCTTTTTTTGTCATTTCCATCTCTTTTTGATATTCTAATTTTGTTCTTAAATCGTTGTACTAATTTTGTTTACTTGTCTGTCTCCTTTTTTGTTTTGGTCATTGAGTAAATTTAAGACAATGTTTTCACGTCTTTGTCTAGTTAGTTAGAAGCCTGAATTTCTTTAGGGTTAGTTTCTGGAGATTTATTTTGTTACTTTGAATGTTACTGTTTTTTTTTTTGTACCTTGTGATTTTTATTGAGATTTGGGAACTTGAAAAACTAGCCATTTCTCCCAGTTTTAATGGAATGGCTTTATGTAGAGGAAGACCTTCACTAATCAGACAGTCCCTGCCCATAATCTCATACCCCAATTTTTCCATGGAACTGCAGACTCCCTGCAGCTCCAACAATACCTTCCATTGCTTTTAGCAGCCTCCAGTCTGATATCCAAAATATGCCACCACTCTCATCAGTGTTCTTAGTCAAGCAAGCAAGAAAGAAATCCCTCAATCAACCCCTTAGACAGGCCAGAATGTTATAAGAAAGCTCCATCCTTTTCCTTCTGTCCCAAGGTAGAAGTTGAGATTTGAGCTGTTTCCTCCTAACCACACAGAGCTGTAGCATGAAGGAGGTTGGGAAAGGGTTGCAAAATGCCACAAACTTCCTGCCAGTTTGAGTGCAGCTTCTTTGTTGGGTGTTCACTTGTTTGGTGCAGCTTCTTAACTGTTTTCTAGAGTTCTCAGAAAACCATTTTGGTCTGTAAATTGTTGTTTATTCAGTGCCATCTTGCTGAACTTGAGATCTGTAATGTTTTTGTTTAAACATATTTAAAATATGATTTTACATTTGTTCTTATGTAGTTGAGATTTTTGTCTTAAATAGAACCTTTAAAAGAGTCTTTCAGCCTGTTTGTTGCTATCATTTAGAAATGCAAAATTTTATTTTAATTTTTCCTATAATCTTGCTAAACTTATTAATTGTAATAATTTATCTACAGATTTTTTGAGGGAGTATTTCTATCTACAGACTCAACGTCTGTAAGCATTTTTTTTCTCTCTTTTTATTCCTTATGCATTATTTCTTTTAGTTTTTATACTATACTGACTGTGACCACTTTTAAATTTTTGAGGAGAAATAGTTATATGATACATCCTTGAATGATTTATCATCTCAAAGATAAAACTTTCAATATCTTACCATAAATTATGATGCTTGCTCTAGGGTTTTTATATTTAACACTAATTATAGGAAGGAAATCCTACCATGATTCCTTTTTTTTTTGGTCTAGCATGAAAGATGTTACATTTTATAAAATACCTTATATGTATCTATTAGGAATGTGTTTCTTCTTTATCCTATTATACTGTATAGCAAATTACTTTCATTTCTTGAATATATCCAACTTGGTTTTGGTGTATTATACCTTTAATTTTTTAACAGACTTTTTACACTTAAAAATAGCTTATTACTTTCCTTTCTTACAACGTTAATGTCAGGATTTTGTATCAAGATTATGCTTGACCTCATAAAACAAGTAGTTTTTCACTCATTTTTAATTTTTTTTGTGTTTCTCAGTAATTTTACGTAAAATAGTGTTATTTCATCAGTAGAAGTTCAGTGTTACTGCTAAATTCATCACAGCAAAGAATATTTGGTGGGGGGGATTTTAAAAATTTATTTATTTATTTGTTTTTATTTTTGGCTGTGTTGGGTCTTCATTGCTGCGCACAGGCTTTCTCTAGTTGCAGCGAGCGGGGGCTACTCTTTGTTGTGGTGCGTGGGCTTTTTGTTGCAGTGGCTTCTGTTGTTGCAGAGCATGGGCTCTAGGCGCATGGGCTTCAGTAGTTGTGGCACATGGGCTCAGTAGTTGTGGCTTGTGGGGTTAGTTGCTCTGCGGCACGTAGGATCTTCCCGGGCCAGGGATCGAACCTGTGACCCCTGCCTTGGCAGGTAGATTCTTAACTACTGTGCCACCAGGGAAGCCCGGTGAGGGGGATTTTTAACTGTAGATTTAATTCTTTTAGTAGCTAAATTTTTAATCATATATTCTATTTCCAAATACATTCCATTCACTATTTCTTTTAAAATATAGTGATGTAAAGCTTCCTTATTCATCTTCTTTTTTTGTTTAGTATTTGTGATTCTCTCTTTCCTCTTAATTTTTTTAAGTTTTTATTTTGAAATCATTGTAGATTCACATACATTGGTAAGAAATAATACAGAGGGATCCTGCATATCCTTCACCCAGTTTACCCTAATTAATGGTAACATCTTGCAACTGGGGTAATATTTTAAAAATAGATCATTGTGTTTTTATTGTCTGCATTTGTGTACACATTTCTGCCATTAACTCAAGGTCTTTACCTGCTTTGGAATTGGGGAGGAAGAAGTGGACAGAGGTAGAGAATCCAGTAGCATTGTTAAGCTAGGAATGAAATAAAAAGAAGTAGTTATTGACTTGACACTAACATCATAAATAGAACTTCAAAGCAAGACATAATCTTGAAAGTTTTTACCTAAAAAAATGGATTTACAGTTGACCGTTGAACACATGGGTTTGAACTGTGTGAGTCCACTTATATGTGGATATTTTTCAGTAGTAAATACTACAGTACTACAGGGTCCTGGTTGGTTGAATCCTATGATACGCGGATATGAAGGGCCGACCATAAGTAATATGCAGATTAACCTTTGCATTTTTCAAGGGTCAATTGTATTAAATTTACTAATTATTAATAGTATATTAGAATCAAATTTAATGACCTAACATAAACATTTAATAAGAAAATTTCTCAAAAAACAGAAAGTGGGAGGGAGCTGCTATGCCCTTTTTGGCCCAAGAAATAGGGGGGAAAAAGGAACAGAATTAGGAAAGACAGATTGATAAGTATATGCTTTCCACTCTCTTGCTTTTAGTTGAAAGAAAGTTTTAGATGAATTGAAGGGAACACAGAGAATAGGAGATTTTTGCATCACCCTATAACCTGGATCTACAAAGAAATAGCATTTTATTCTTAAAAGTAACATAGGATAGCTTCTTCATAGTTTGTCAAAGTAAATTTGGCAGTATAGGATAATTGTGTATATGAAGGCAACTATTAAATCCTTTTCTGAAGTCACCATCAAATTCTCCTTTGGCATGAATTAGACCCCAAATTTCCCAGATACTTCCAATTGATGTTATAGAGATTAGTGGAAATGAAAAGCACCAGAAGTGCCATGAGACCTGCTAAAATGAGGATTGAATTAGACTGAAAAAAGTGACTTGCTAGAACATGGGTAAGAGCTGATTAGCACATAGAACACGTGACGGCTAAGGTGAGGCCAAATCAGCCACAGATTACGTTAGACCTGGATAGAGATACAAGACCACAGATTTTACAATTTAGCAGTAAACCCCTGCAGAGGGCTTGTAATTGAGATCACTTATGCCTTAGTGTTTACCAGTTCACAGAGCTTATCACTCCAGTGACTCCACAAGAGACCAGGCAACATGAGGAATCTGCTGAGGTTTTCTTTCTCTTATGCTGCTAATAGGACATAAAAATCAATATTTCACACCACCTTGGAGAGGCGCAGAGAGACAGAGATACAACTCTGAGAGAATAAACAGTGCTAAGCTTAACCTTTAAAAAATAAACATATTTAATGGATTAGAGTAAAATTAAGTATCTTCACTGCCCCCTGAGTAGACCTTAAAGATGAGATCAGTTACGCATAGTATAAAGGAACTTTTTATTTGCAGTTGTGGTATATCATGTGTATATGTTTAATCCAGGTATGCACCTATTGCCCTGTATTTTCTCTTACTGCTCCACAGCTCATATGTCCCAAAATAGTTCCTTCACTCACTCCCTCACGTGCTCACTAATTGTCTTTTTTTTTTTTTTTTTTTCTTTTTTTCCGGCTGTGCCTCACGGTATGCAGGATCTTAGTTCCCCAACCAGGGATCAAGCCTGTGCCCCCTGCAGTGGAAGCGTGGAGTCCTAACCACTGGACCCCCAGGGAATTCCCTCACTAATTGTTTTTTGACTTTTATTTGTACAGTACTTCTTTTTTGATCTTTTCTTATACAAAGCATCACATATTCTTCAAAATCAAGGGCCTCTCTCCTCCACAAAGACTTCACTACTGACTTCAACCCATAAAATTTTTCCACTTTTCTGAAATATTGTCTGTGGTTACTGTTACTTAGTTTAACGTATAATTACAAAAAGCTTCATATATTTCACAGTTCTTTTTTCTCTCCCATCTATCTCATATAAAGTACACATAATAGTGCCTGGTACTTGGTAAGAAAACAATAAATTTTAGAAAGAAGTATTTTCTTATGAAAAGTAGTGTCCAGTGTCATGTCTTAGAGATTCTCTGGGTTTCCCATAGTGTCTAGTGGTCTGACTCCACCTATTTAAATAAATATTATTGTGTTTCATATATTTTCATAAATTAATTTCTTTACCTAGTTTCACAGAATTTTGAGGAACTGTAAAATGTATGAAATGTGTGAAGTCTTTAAAACTAGGAATTGCTGCACAAGACGTCACATGCTGTTAGATTTATTTACTGTCTTAACATTGGTGTCATCATTATGAACACTCAAAAGATTCATGCTATTCGATTACGCAGCCATATTGTAAAATTATTCCTTTTAAAAATATTATGAAGTAAGCAAAGGAAAAAGTGATTTAAAAATAATTAAAAACTTCAACCAATTAATAATTTTACTTTGTCAGCTTGACACCAAAGTAGTTAATACAAGTTTTTACTTTATTGTCTGACTGATGTATAGTCAGGGTAATAAGTACTGTCTGGTTTCTTCTCTGTGTAACTGAGAAACTTACAACTGTGGTTAATTCACTGTTAACCTTGTGTGTTTCTGCACAGTTAATCATGAAGGCAGAGGAGATATGTGTGACTGAGAAGAGACAGAAAGGGAGGATAATGGAATTTATGATCCTTTAATAATGCATATTTCCCACATCATTCTTTCTCCTATTTGCCTCATATTAGCACTGAAGAAAAAAAGATATATATCATAGCTTTATAAAATATACCACCTTTTAATACATATAAGCACAATAATATTAGTTTGTCATTTTATAATTTTGTTTTTTACAAATGTTCTTATTCCTTTTACCCCATCTTCTAAGTCAGAGAATGTTTTTAAAGTGAAAAAAAAAATAGAATATATGTCTTTTAAATTTAATCTTCAATCACCTCACTTGGTATGCAATAAAAAATTATGCAATAAGAAAGTTTATTGACATGCTTTGAGATGAGTCATATTCATTTTGGTTTTATTTCTAAATAATTACACTTTTTTTTTCACAGACATATTCATAAGAGTGAATAATGTGTGCTTTCTATGGAATATAAGTTTGAACCCATTTGTTATGCTGAAGAATTTATTATTTAGTATCAGTTTAATTAAAAGTCAGAATGTTGATTTAGGTCACAAAGTAGGGATTTTAAATTAGATGCTGTTGTAAAATGCAAGATAATTTCCCTTCAGTCAATATTTTTTATTTTTTAACACTTTCTTCAGTTTCATAAGTGGTAGCGATATTGATTATACATATATTTTAATGATAAATAATTCTCTGCAAATACAATACATATATCTATATCTGTATCTCTATCTATCTAATGCGTGTATGTATAGTTAGAAATTGTTCCCCCAAAGTGACATCCCACTACTAAGAGAAAAGATAAGACCTTAAAAATATTTTTTATAGTCAAAAAGGATGTACTCTTTCATGGTATTTGTTAAACTCAATATGTCTCTTGCCATTTTAGTAGAAAAATAGATTGATAATTAAAATAATCTCATTTTATGAGTTCCTTGTTTTTTTCCCTTTGGCAATGAGACCAAAATAGTTAAAATTTACTTTCTTAAAGAAGGACTATAAATATTATTTTAAATGAATCTCAATATTTTAAATACATCCAAGACTATTCTGGTTAAAGAGATGAGTTCATCATAGTTGTGCATGTTCATTTTCCTGTAGAATAATTTCTTAAGAAATATGATTAGAATTTACCCAGCATAAATTATTTGTACTCATCTCATTACTTGCTACTTTTGGTGGCTGACAGGTCTCAATAAATCAACAGTTATGTAGCTCTAAATTTTCTAATATCTGATTGCATGTAAATGATTAATATATTCTGCTTTATCTACAATATTTAGATTAAATATAAAATATCTTGATTAGATAGGTTTTATTAAAATAAGACCAGAAATATTAATACGAATGCTTAAATAAATGCATTTGGAAAGCATGCTCACTGACATATAAGAAGGATGTTTCTTAATATAAACGCAAATAGCAGAGAATTTTAAATGCCTTTTTGAAAAGCAATATTAATAATCTGAGCTTTAATTTTTTACTTTTCACCTCTTGGGCTCATGCTTTTTATTGAGAATACAGATTTGGTTTGAGAAACCAAGAATTAATGCAATTGTGAAGAATGTAGAGCTCTTTTATTTTTATTTTTTAATGTAAAAATATATTTTTTTATTTTTTATTTTTTATTATGTAAAAACCAAATATCTTGGAAAAACAGGAGAAGATGAGTCCCCACATAATATTTTGCTGGTAGTATAAAGTATTACCTGACCAAATTTGAATTATGTATTAGAAGCCTTTATTTAACTCTCAAACAATTCATTTTAACTACCTGGTCAAGACTTTTCCCTAGAAGTAATGCTAGAAATAATCAGACATACAAGCTAAGGTTTGTTTTCAAGGCTGATCATCAGACTGTTATTTATGAGAATGAAAATTCTGGAGGAAACAAAATAGCGAACAATATAGAATTAAAAAAACATTTATAAAATTTTTAAAAGTTACTTTCCATTTACAGTTACTACAAAATATTGGCTATATTCCCTGTGTTGCACAATACATCCTTGAGCCTTACACTCAATAGTTTGTACTGCCCACTTCCCTGCCCTATATTACCCTTCCCCACCCTCCCCACTGGTAACCACTAGTTTCTTCTCTCTGAGTCTGCTTCTTTTTTGTTATATTCACATAAATGCATATATACATATGCATATATATATACACACACACACACACACACACATGCATTGATGAAAATAATTCTTAGAAAGAAATATACAAAATATTAGTATCAGAATTAAGGTTACTTTTTAAAATTAAATTTAATGTACAAATATATTAAGAACACATTGTGAGTTCCACAGTGCTCATAAACTCATCCCATACTCTCTCCTCTCTCCTCTTATAGCTCAATTTACAGATATTGAAAAGGGCTACATCAAAAATGGTCACAGTTTTAAATTCAAGTAGTATACAATCATACTCTTAACCTACAATTGAGGTTAAAGAAACATTGTAAAATATGAAAATATAATAAGACTTATGTGGTGAGGCATTTTAATTTGAATATGAGATATCAACTGCTTGGATTCAGTGTTTGGAAAGAAAAATTACAGGGCTAGCCTGTCAGAAATTAATTGATGAAGAAATTCATAGAAGAGTACTTATCATAAAGAATAGATGAACTGAGGTACAAATAAAAACTTTGGCCTTGATGGGGAGAAATGATTCTAACTTTGTACTTGAAGGTGTACACTGGACCAGAGAATGGAATGTAAAGCTTCTCATCAGCACATGATGAAACACAATTGAAAAATGCTGGCTTCCCGAATTGTTATGGAGAAGGTGTCAGATAAGGTAAGTTCCAAAAAAACAGGTCTCATACTTAATTATTTGTAATATATGAAGATTTCATATTATGTACAATTATACATTTTATACTTTTTCAGTTTGTTTCTTATTTTCAGTTATTTGCTCAATACAAAATAAGGTATCTGAAAAATGTGGATATATATATATATTTATATATAAATATATATATATAAATTAATGTAATCTTTGATCATAGCATTATTCACAAAATAATTCATATAGCTATTCACAAAGGAGTAGAGGGAGTCATAGGAACAGTTTTGTGAGGAAGATTGAAGATTATAGGAGATGTTTTTTATTTCTTCTGATTCTTTCTTTTAATGGTACACAAAAAAAGACTCAATACATAAAATGTGCTGAGAAGAAAATCCCTAAAATGTTTTTAAAAAAGTTTTCCACAAATACACTACTCCTGTTTCTCAACCATTAACATAGATGACTTTATGCTCATTTAGTCATCTCTACAATCACTTTTTTAGCTAAACATTTGTGTTTTTTTATCTTCTTTTTCTTTGGAGAAACTATCCAGAGGGAGCCCAGATGTTGGACTTAGAAGAAAATAAAAGCACCTATTATAAATATGTTCTCAAAATATGAGTACTATAGTACTAGTATAATACAAAGTATTATAGATATATTCAAAGAAACCATATTTAATATTTAAAGGAAAGTTTTATGCATTGAGTCAAGAAATTAATAATATCAGCAAAAGATAAAAGAATTACACTAAAAAATGAAAATTCTAAAATTGAAAGTTAAATAACTAAAATAAAAAATTGACTGTGGGGCTTCCCTGGTGGTGCAATGTTTAAGAATCTGCCTGCCAATGCAGGGGACACAGGTTTGAGCCCTGGTCCGGGAAGATCCACATGCCGCAGAGCAACTAAGCCTGTATGCCACAACTACTGAGCCTGTGCTCTAGAGCCCGTGAGCCACAACTACTGAAGCCCACGCATCTAGAATCTGAGCTCCACAACAAGAGAAGCCACCACAATGAGAAGCCTGTGCGCCGCAACTAGAGAAAGCTGTGCGCGGCAACAAAGACCCAATGCAGCCAAAAATAAAGAATAAATAAATTTATTTTAAAAATAAATTGACTGTAGGTGCTCACCAGCACATTACAGGTGGCAGAAGGAACAATTGGTAAACTTGAAGACAGGTCAAAAGAGATTATCCAATCTGAAGAACAGTAAAATTTAAGATAGTTTCTCAGAGAACTGTTGTACACATGGCAAAGCACACATAATGGATAGACCAGAGAAGAGAGAAAGAGAGGTACTGAAAAATATTTCAAGACATAATGACTGAAAACTTTCTAAATTCAAAGAAAACATTAATCTACACATCTAAGAAGGTCAACAAACACCACAGAGAATAAACATAAGAGAGTCACAACTAGACAGCACAAACTGTTGAGAGCCAAAGACAAAGAGAAAATCTTGAAAGCAAGAAGAGCAAAACAATTCATTATGTGTAGCAAACCACAGTAAGATTAGCAGCTGACTTCTCATCAGACATATTGCGGAATTCCTTTGAGGCCTCATATTAGTAAATAGTAAAGCAGATGTACAGATTTTGTGGTCATCATTTAGACTAGATAAATACCATTTTTCCAGAGTTCAGTCAATGTCACAAAATGCCTTACTTTCTTGGTCTCTGGAACCAAATCTTTAGAAGAAGACTGGCTTGCCTGGATCTGAGTGTAAGCCAGAACTTGAGGAAATAGACAATCCAAAGATTAAGTGAGAATACCAAGGTTGGTAACCTAAAGAAACTAATATAAACAATTTGGTTTCAGATATAGCTGGTGAGCCAGAGTACCAGGGCATGGAAGAAATACATAGGCAGAAACCTGTTTCAGTCATTAGAATAGATGAATGAGAAGATCATTTGGAAAGACTTGGAAGTAGCATAAATGCCCCATGATTAGATATATTTTTTTTTTTTTACTAAAGCACAATGCACAGTACACAATGCACATATGCTGGATCATTTCAGTGGTCAGAGTTGTAGTGGTAACGATGACCTAATCCTTTACTAATAGTAAATAAAGGGGAATTTTCTTGAAAGACTGGCATTTCAGCAGAGAGTAGAGAAGAATAGGAAGGGCAAAATAAATATAATCTTCAAAAGACTGGGATGTGCTGTGATGTTATTAAATATCATAGACAAGCTAAAAAGTGTAAGAAGTCTTTTAAAATGTTGGATATTACAAGGTAACTGCCAAGAAAGCAGTCAAAGTGCTAGGAATATAATCCAGAATTTAAAGGGAAAGTTTTGAAAGAGTATGAGCAAATGTAGACCCACAGTAGATATATTTCTGACTCAAGAAATTTGGGAAGACTTAAACCAATTTTGAAAGATCTACTTGAAAAGATGTGGGGTTTTTAGGTAAGTACTTTCATAGGTCATAAAGATGTGGGGAGTGAAATAATTTGATGGCAGAAAATTATGAAAAAGAAGGGGTTTAGGACAGATGCAGGAATGAAGACCAACATGAGCATCATTTTAAATTCTTACACAAGAAGGGAAGCAGTGTAGACTACACAGTTTTTTGTTTTAGATTCCATATATATGTGTTAGCATACGGTATTTGTTTTTCTCTTTCTGACTTACTTCACTCTGTATGACAGACGTAGATCCATCCACCTCACTACAAATAACTCAATTTTGTTTTTTTATGGCTGAGTAATATTCCATTGTATGTATGTGCCACATCTTCTTTATCCATTCATCTGTTGATGGATATTTAAGTTGGTTCCATGTCCTGGCTATTGAAAATAGCTGCAATGAACATTGGACTACACAGTTCTTTGAGACTTTTTAGGAAAGGAGTAAAGAAACAAAAATTTGACTGTTTATTAAAAGAAATATATGCACTCTAATATAAAAATAACTAGCTGTATTAATGTGAATATTTTTGGATTATATGGAAATGTATTTCTTGAGAATAAGAAATTTGAGGTAGTAGAAATCATTTGTCCTCTACTATTACGATTTGTAATACATCCCAAAACTTGCAGTAATGGCTGGAAATTTGCCTCTTTGCCTTACTATTATTTAAATGTACATTGGTCATTAGGTAAACTGTGGACATTCACTTAGAGTCCACATTAGAATAATCCCAAATTGTATTATTTGACCTAGATGTTTTAAATATTAGAGTGGACTTGTACTTTTACAGTTGTGATGGGTAAGCAGGTAGAAGATTTCTGTCAAATCAAAATCATTCTATAGACATATTTTGTCTGTGACACATGCAAAGCTCAAGTGCCAGATTTGGGTCTTGAACATTGAGATGTACACTTTGCATTTTCACCATCTCATTATTTTGACAGGGTGTCTGGGAGAGCTGGGATACACTAGCTGTAATAGGAGTTGTGAATGTTGGCAGTGTAAGCACCCAAACACATAACTCCAGAAAACTTTCTTGGATCATAATAGTCTGAGAATTCCAGCAGGTTATGACTCATCAATTAGAGAGTTTGCCTTATAAGTAAGGAAAATAAGGCACCAGCGTTAATATTGCTATTTTGGGTGGATCTCACTGTAAGCCTTATGGCTACTCATAATTAAATATTTATGTGTGTGTATATATATATATATATATATATATATATATATATATATATATATATATATATTCATGTGTCAAATATAAATGTAGGTAATTACTAGAGCAAGCTTGACATTGAATAATTGAACTCCTGTGAGAATACTGTGGTTTTTTTAGACTTCAGCCCCATGGTGACTGACATTTTGCCTCCATTTTATTTGCTGCAAACAGTGTGGGGACTATTAAAATTGTGGGGTAATGAATTCCCTTTGGTTTCTCTCTCTCCCCCATGAATGCCTCCCATGCTTTTCCGGTTGCTTCCTGACCAGTCTCCAGATGCCAGTGGCCAAGTTTTAGCTCCCTTGCCCTTCTTCTTCGAAAACGGCTTCATCCAAGCTAGCCTTCTGCAATCAGCCTTATTTCCTGATACCATCTTCTCACGAGAATATAATTTTAATTCCTTATCTTAACTAAGATTCATTTAATTAAACATGTCTGCATGTTAAATAAAATGAAAGCCAGTCACACTCATTTTAGTAAGACCAACCTCACCAAAATAATCACAGTGAGGAAGGTGTGTATTCATGGAAGGAATTAATATCTTTATAGAAGCATTTCAGGTCACAAGGCAGGCAATCCATGGAGATAGTGTGATGTGCATTTGTGCAGATGGTGGGGGAAGTCTGTGCCTCACTTTTTTACCCATGTATGCCAGCACCTGTTTCATGTGGGAGTAAAATATTCCATGGCTTAAGTATGACAATCCCAATTTTGGAATAGCACTGTGTTGCCTTTACTGTACTGCTGAGTTTTTTTCTTTGTTCTGTGTTCTTGGAAAAGTCTCCAGGGCTTATAGTCCTCTCTTTGCAAAGCCTCTTCTCCACTTTCCCAAGAGTAGGCGCATTGGCTTCTTCTGTTTTGTGATCCAGCTCTTAGCGGGGTGCAGGCTTCAGGATGTGCTCGTAAATACCTGCTCAATGAAGAAAGGAAATTTAGCTGAGTGACTGACATATTTATTTAGAAGGACTTTTTAAAACCCCTGAAGAAAACGTGTATAACTTTGTCAGAAGCTCAGCTGAGCTGGAGAGAGCTAAATTCTCAGGTATTCAAGTAGCTGATCAAAGCAACAAACCCCAAATGAAAGTAACTATCAAACCTTTAATAACTTACTCGATAGTATACGCAAGATGCTAAAACCGGAGATTGTGCCTACTAGATCTGATCATTACCCCCTGCCCAAGAGCATAGGAGGTTCAGCAGCTGAGGGGCAGGTGCATTAGCACCTCACTGTCCAGGGAACTCTGAACCATGACTCCTGTAGTTTTATGGACCCTGGGGCAGGGGTAAGGAGACTCTAGAGGCTAGGAGGGGAAAAGTACTGAGTACTAAGTCAGAGAAAGGAAGAAATGTATCTTCAACACTTCCCCCTCCTCTCCCACCTCATAAAGGTGCCTGTGGAGGCCCCAATAAATAGACCTAGGAATTAAAGTGCCTAGGCTAAAAATGCAGATTATGCGTACAGGGTGCAGGCGGAACCCACGCGGGCTCGCAGGGCCAACTAAGGGACGACTGTATGTACGAATACACAGAGGGCCCTGAAACCTTGACTGCAAGTCTCGTGAGACTCTAATCCACTCGCTGTGCACCACATCTGACATTGGGATGTTTTCCCCATGAAGCCCGTCACGTAAAGTCTTTGTGGTAGTCTATGGTCGGGCCTGGAAAACCACACATAGATTTTTAACCAGTATTCAGGTTCCTCAAACTTAAAGTGAATTACTAAAAATCTGCATAAATGCTTTAGGGGTTGTTTGCGGGGGGGGGGGGGGGTGCCTTTCTTTAACCTTTCTTCTCTGTAGAGAAAATTATAAAACATTTTGTTGACTATGAACATTTTTTTCTACCAATATACAAGGAAGATGACATATATTTTAAATAAACAATGTACATGTTTCTTTCTGAAACAGCTCACGTAAATAGCATCCACAATCTTTTACATTATTTTAAGGAAACAAAGAAAACCTCGTTTTATAGAATTGCAACACTGAGGGTTCTGTAGCAAGCCATTTTCTCTTTTAATGGTCCTTATTTATGCCAAAACACATGCAGTGTTTATTTATCTAGGCATGACACCTCTCATAATCTCTCTTCTCCCTAATTTTGAAAACGAAATATAACATCTTTTCTTTACAAGTTAATTGTGTAGAAAAAATGGTACTACATTCCTGAAGACTAGAAAAGAGCATTTAGGGAGACATGTACTGCTTTAAATATTTTGAAGAGCATCTGGAATAATCTCAGACTTAGTCACTCTTCACAGTTTTCTAACTCTCAAGATGATGCACAGTATACATCTAATAAATAGTCACGAATGCATAAATGAATGAATGAGCTCCTTCGTTTTGCTGGTTTTGGTGCCCATTATGAATCTCTCCAGGGAGCGACTTTGCACTGGCATCCACTGCTGTTATCATATAATTCTGCATGCTCTTCTCATTCTCTGCTCTGGTTGTAGTTGCAAGTATTAATACAATATCCTGTGTAAAAGAGGAAAGAGACTTAGCAGTTATACAAAAAGCTAGTATGTAGCACACAGACTATTTCCACATAGGAAGAAACTTATATTTGTTAAAACATATAGAGGAAGATGGCTCTAGAGCTGAATTTCAGCTGTATCATTTCATTTTTACTGCACAGGGAGCTGAAAAAAAAAAAAACCCACATAATTATTTTTCTCAAATGTGTTTGGGATGATTAAATAAATAGTAACAGAATTCCTGGTGAAGTTAGAATTATAACTACTAAAGTATGGCACAGACACACTCTAGTCAAAAACCTCAGCATGTACAGCAAGGTGATGGTAGTTAATAATACTGGATTGTATACTTGAAATTTGCTAAGAGAGTAGAGCTTAAGCATATTCACCAGAAAAAAAAAAAACAAAAAAAGAAACCGTGTGGTAATGGATATATTAATTGACTTATTTGTGGTAATCATTTCACAATTGCGTACATGGTATATCAAATTATCACATGTACATGTTAAATGTATACAATTTTATTTGTTAATTAACCTCAATAAAGCCAGAAAAAAAAAATAAGGGAAACTTAGTGTGGACTATATGGGAACTTTCCTGCTTCCACTTCTATGCTGATTCTCCTGATGTTATAGGTGTTGAGTTCCATGGGGGAAAATGGCACAGGTTGAGGCGGCACTTCCTTTGGTTTTAGACTCTTGCTTATACCATTGCAGTTAGTGATTAAAGGCTTAACTCTAATTTTTGGCTTGTTGCTTTAATTGGCTGCTCTGATACCTAGCAGCTCAGCTCTTCCAGCTCAGCTGAGTGCCTGATAATAATCACAGGTGTATTCAAAACCTCCTTTGTGCAAAGTGAAAACTATTTTATCTCATTTAATACTCACACCCTCCTGCAGAATAAGATGTATCCTTCTGTATTGTTTTACAGTTGAATCTACTTAACACCACAGGATGCCTAAAGATTCAGGGCACCTGAATAATATTTGAGGTCCTGGTTTTGAGGCTGTGTCTGTGTTATTGTACCCTCCCTAAGTTTTAGCCTTAATCCCAGGCAGTGGTCACAGCTTTGTTCAGCCTCATTTCATAGGTAAGAAGTCCTATCCCAGTTTCTTGCAGTGAGCCTGCATGACAGGTTAAACATTTCTTATTCCATTTATTAAGGCATCTAGTTCTTGGCTACCTCTGTTTGCTTTTGGGCCATCAGCTCAACAGCTCTGAGTTTCATTTCAACTTACTTGTATTTCTTTCTGGTTTTGGTGGAAGTGTTTTTCTTGCTTTTGAAAATGGATATGTCTTTATAATTTTCTTTTATGTATTTGTTTTCCATTGGAATGCATTTATAGTTATTGGTCAGTAATTTTTTTCTATCTTTTTATATTTAATAGTGATTATTTTTTGACTATAGTTATCAGAAATACAACCTCTATATAATTGAAGTTTTGTTGAGTTGAGAATTAAAAGCAACCAGTAGATTTTACACATAATTTTTAATGAAGAATAATTAACCAATATTTTTGACTAAAGCAGTTGCATCTTTATTCTGATTACATGACTATAAATGTCAATTTTCTGTATCACTTACCTACATTTTTTCTAGTCCCACCCACCTACATTTCAAGTAAATTAATGTAATATTTATAAAAGTGGTTATTATTCAAATATATCTTTCTAGATTTTATAACTTTAAGAGTTTGATAACAAAACAAGAGTCTTTGGAGAAAATATGGAATTTTAGAATACAATGGACCTTCTTATGGATTGTTTTATCTAATTTCTGCTCATTCTGTTAATTCTCATATTCTTAGAGTACATTATTCTCTACTACACTTCAATCAAGTGCATTCCAACTAAATTTGAGTATATATAAGCACATAATTAGAAAAAAATAAGTAAACACTATCTTTAAATTATAATGCTATACATTATTTTAAATCCCCAAATAGATTAAACTACATATATAAAGGATTGTGGCGCTAATGTTTTTTTAACTCAAAATTCTTGAATATCAGTTTTTGAGAATATTTAAACTGATAATAATAAAAAGAAATTAACCTTTAAAAAATTTTAGGGCACTGTTCTCAGTGAAAGAAGTCAGACATAAAAGAATACATATTATATGATTTCACTTATATGAACTAACCAGAAAAGACAAATCTACAGAGACAGAAAAATAGAGTAATAGTTACCTAGGGAGTGGGGTGGGCACAAATTTTCTTTTTAGGATACGCGAATGTTTTAAAATTTGATCTTGGTAAAATGTAGTGATGGTTTTAGAATTCTTTAAATAGACTAAATTCATTGAGTTTTCAAAACATGGTTATTTTGATAGAAAAATTTGATATAAAATAGTTTGACCAAAAAAAAAAAAGAAAACATGATCTGTGGCTTTAAAGTCAGATAGAGTTAAATTTAAGTCATAGCTTCATCATCAATTGGCTGTCTGACTTTGAACAACTTATTTAACTTCTCTGTGCCTTAGTTTTTCTCATCTATGAAGTGGGGTAATAGTACCTACTCCACAGTGTTGAATTAGAGTTAACTGAGATAAGGTAGGTAAAACATGTAGCATCTTTTCTAGCAAATAGTAAGGATTTAGTTAATGGTAAAAGATCTGCTTGAGATATTTTGGCATGTCTTGCTCTAGGAAAATAAAATTGGTCTCTTGGACCCACATCAATTTTTTTTTTTCTGTAACAAACATGGGGAACTAGAACTACCCTGCCCCCACCATGAAATCTTGCATAATGTATTTCTCATTCAAGTGCCAGCATTGTTTCCTCAGTTAAAAAAATTTTTTCTGCCTCTTTAAGATCAAAATTGCACACAGGTTTGAATATTAACATAAGGAAGGTTGGGATTTAATGTTCTTTGTTGCTGTTGTTGATGTCTTACAGAAAGGAGACAGCAGTAGTATCCCATTAAAACTTGACTGTGATTTGACTTGTTCAATACCTCTACACACCTCTTTGTGAATACATTTGATGTAAGGGTTCCATGAGAAATGAAAAGTGCTGAGGCTCTAATTTAAAAATTTTGTTTCTCTTGGGCTAACAGGCACCACAGTTAATTTCAACTACTGGCAGTAAACAACTCCAATGTGAGGGCTATTAAGCTGCAATCATTTTAACAAAGTTTCCTGGGTGACAGAGCCTATGGCGCCAGCAACTCATTGAAAAGACTGAAGCCACAAATACTAAGAAAGTCTAACTGAGCCCTAAGGATTAATGAGATATATTAATGCAATTCAGAGGAGCAAAACTTCATAGCCTGTTTAACTGGATGTGATTTTATTAAATATGCCATTAAATTTGAAAGCAAGGCATTAGATAGTCTTTGTCCCTATATCTGTGTGTCTCTGAATTAAAAATGAAGAAACATATTCAGTTGTACAATCTCAGAATATTCTAATGTGAAAAAAGTGATGTTCTTTTCCCTTGATGTTTCCACTGCTGTTTCTCTTATAAAAACCCAAAGGGGTTTTGTAATACAGACACTGAACTGATTCAGATATGGTAATGCTGTATTTCAATACTTTTTATCCTTTGTGTACTCAGAAATATTAAAAATCAAACACTTCTAAGCACTTTTTTCCTTACTCCCACAAGGATACTTTAAATTGTTTTGTGGTTTCTAGGCAAGGTAATGTTGTGGCTGCTTCATGCCATAGCCTTAGGCTGCAAATGCTCTGAGTCCTCCAATTTTATCCTTCAAAACTGTTCAGACTGTCTCAGTGGTTTGTTGAGCAGTAGCACTGGCTCTCACATTCAGTATCAGCCATGTGAACATCCCCAATAATTAGCAATCCTTCCACTTTTAAATAGTGCATTGCCTGTGACACTTAGGATATGCAGATCTTACTTTGCGTTAAGTACAAATACTTCTGCTAAAGCTTTTCCAAAGACTGTAATGATTCAGAATTCAAAAGTCAGACAATGAGAAAAAAAAAAAGTTGAGACTGAACTCATTATTGATTATATGCTATCCTAGTGGTAACTGGTATCAATTTGATAAACTGAGATCGTTTATATTTGATCATTATTGATATTTTTTTCTGAACATGTTTTACAAGGTTCACTTTTTGGAGTATTCCATTGGAGTATTACCTTTTAGATTTTCCTGTTTCTCAAACCGTTTATAATACTTGGTTTGCATATTACCTTAGAATACATACAGAAGTTAGAGTTAGAAGAATTGTCCTTCACCATCAGTGTGCATATTATGGTGACAGTGAAGATAATGATGAAGATTTATTGTTTACTTTATTTTTAATTACATTTAAAAGATTATTTTAGAGCTGTTTTAGGCTTATAACAAAGCTGAGAGGAAGGCACAGAGATTTCCTCTGTAACCCCTGCCCCCATGCATGTGTAGCCTCCCAGTTATCAAAAGCACGTGCGAGATGGTACGTTTTTATGAGGGATGAACCTACATTGACACATCATAATCACTCAAAGTCCATAGTTTACCTTAGAATTCACTCTTGGTGTTGTATATTCTGTAGGTTTTGACAAATGTATAATGACATATGTCCATCAATATAATTTCATACAGAGTATTTTCACTGCACGAAAAAGCCTATGCTCTGCCTATTCATTGCCTTTCACCAATGTTTACTTTTTACCAGACTGTAAACTATGAATTTTCAATGAACTGTCTTATTTAAACCTTATAGCAAACTCCCTAGCTGCAGTTAATGGGCCAGGAGGATTTACTTCATCTGAACCAGTCCAAGCAGATTCTTTCATTTGGATATTTGGAATTGGTGTGGGACAAATTGCAGGAGCAAAGGATAAAATCTAGTGGGGCTGCCACCAGATGCTGTGGCCTCCTTATGTTTTTCCTGTGTGCAAGGAGAATTAAATAATGGATGCTGGGGGAAAATAATTAGGCAATCGTAGAAGAGAAGCAAAAATAAAATGCATTAAGAGAAAATAGCCTGAGTTCTGGATTTCTGATGATTTTCTAGTTCCTGCCATTTATGAGACTCTACTGTACTTGAATTATACAAGATATTTCAGTATATGCTTTCTTTCCTTACATTAGCTTGAATTCTGTTATCTGCAGTCCACAAAACTTTGACTGAAGCTAATATTTTGATCTACTGTTTCATACGTACATAAAATCATAAATACAGCACTTCTCCCATCATTTCAAATTACTGACCTTTGTGTCGCAATGTAGATTTCAGTTAATCAGCGCAACCAAGAGTTATGAGAACAAGAACAACAAAACGAAAATGGTCAGTATACCTAGAATATATTCATTGTTCATTAATGCATTGGGGATCTTGAATAAATCACCACTTTTTGTATGTTAGTTTCTTAAACTGTCCAAGTAGATCAGATTACATAAGTAGTTGCAATTATGCCTAGGCTTGTCTGACGATTACACAAAGGTGTTTTAAGAATTTCCTGAAGGGGCTAAGTGGGTAAGGAAAGTGAGTGGGTGGGGTCTTTTGTCCTTTGAAAAGCCCTGTTTTTACACACACACACATTCACACACACTCTCACACACTCACACACACATGAACTTACACATAAACATGTACTTGTAAATTCTGTGTGAAAAAAATTTATTGCTTTAATAAAATTTAAAAACCATTGACTTTGTAAATCTAAAATATTTTGTTACTAACATTCTGTGATATTAAGAGCATAGATACATATAACCAAGTGCAGTGTACATATAACCCATATGATTGGGAAGAGAAGTTATAAGGAACAAAACAGAGGCCAGTCCTCACCAGTGGGAATCTTTAAGCCTAAACCTCTTCGTTTCAGTTAGGAACAGGCTTTGAAATTAGAAACAGAAATCCAAGAGTAGCTGGAGAGTTTGTTCAGGTCTTGAAGAAGTGTAAATTATCTAAGATCTGTGACCAGGAGTAGTTCTGAAAATAAAAAATGTTCTGTTTCTTTTGACTTCAATATATTTTTCTTCCAACTAAGACCCAGAGTTACCTGGCCATGAAAATGTATACTTTCTTCATAGATTTTAAAGGGCAATGCAAACAGTGATAAAAAGAAAGTAAAAGTAGCTGCAGAGTATTTTACAGTTAAGATAGCAAGTGCTTCTGTAAGATAATTGGATACTGAACGAATAGAAAAGTGTCTCTTTTCCCTTTCAAACTTAATACTATTAAAAATAATTAATACAACAACTAGAACAACGAGAATGGTATAGGTCATTAAGAGAATGAGTTATCCAAAGGAAAAAAATGATAGTATGGAGAGACAACATGATGGAAGACAGAATAGGAAGCTCCAGGAATCAGTTCCTTCACCAAAACAGCTATTGAGCTGGTAAGAACTGCCTGAAGAGAATTAAGAGAAGAAGACAAGCCACAGACTGAGAGAAAATATTTGCGAAAGATTCATCTAATAAAGTACTTATCCAAAATATACAAAGAACTCTTAAAACTTAATAAGAAAACCTAATTAAGAAATGGACCAAAGACCTTAACAGACTTCTCAGCAAAAAAGATGTACAGATGGCAAGTAAGCATATGAAAAGATGCTCCACGTCCTATGTCATCAGGAAAATGCAAATTAAAACGAGATACCACTACCTACCTAGTAGAATGGCCAAAATCTAGAACACCAGTATCACAAAATGATGGCAAGGATATGGAGCGACAGGATCTCTTCTTCATTGCTGGTAGAATGCAAAATGGTATAGTCACTTTGGAAGACAGTTTGGCAGATTCTTACAAAATTAAACATATTTTACCAGATAATCCAGAATTTGTTCCCCTTGATATTTTTATCCAAAGGAATTGAAAACGTATGTCCACACAGAAACCTGCACATGGATGTTTATAGCAGCGTTATTTATAGTTAACAAAACTTGGAAGCAGCTAAAGGTGTCCTTCAGTAGGTAAATGCATAAATAAACTGCATGGAATATGGAATATTATTTATCAGTAAAACAAAATGTGCTAGCAATCTATCAAAAGACATGAAGGAACCTTAAATGCATAATAGTATGTTTAAAAAGCCAATCTGTAAAGGCTTTCATAATAACATGATTCCAAGTATATGATAGTATGGAAAAGGCAAAACTACAGAGACTGTAGAAAGATCAGGGGTTGGGCATTAGGGGATGAATAATAGAGCACAGAAGATTTTTATGGCAGTGAAAATACACCGTATGATACTATAATGATGGATTCATTGCATTATACATTTGTCCAAACCCACAGAATTTACAAGAGTGAACCCTAATGTAAACTATAGAATTTAGGTTTATGATGTGTCAATGTAGGTTCATCTGTTGTAACAGTGTACTGCTCTGTTGCACGATGTTGCTAAGACAAAAGTCTCTGCATGTGTGGGGGTAGGAGGTAATGGGAAATCTCTGTACCTTCCTCTTCATTTTGCTGTGAACCTAAAACTGCTCTAAAATTATAAAGATTTTCTTAAAAAAAAATAAAGATTATTGGTATAGATAACTACTTAAGTAAATATAAACACTAGTATATTTTATTTTTGATATGTAACTCCTCTTTTTTGTTTCCTGTATTGTTTTAAAGCAAGTGCATATAACAATAAATATGTTACTGCACAAAAATAGAGTGGTATAATTTGTGACAAATAACAACTAACAACATAAAGAGGGTAGCAGAATTGGATAGGAGCAGCGTTAATGTATTCTATTAAAGATACTTTGGTATCAATTCAAAATAAGTTGTTATAAAGTTAAAATGTGAACTGTAATCTCCATGGTAACCACTAAGAAAATAACTCAAAAATATAAAGTAAAGGAAATGAAGAGGTGATTAAAATGGTACACTGGAAAAAATTTTTAAAACTTCAAAAGAAGGCAATATTGGAAAAATTAAAGAATAAAAATATGTTAGATATATGTAACAATAATAAATGGCAGAAGCAATTACTCCATTATTAGTAATTACTTTAAATATAAACAGATTAAACTTACCAATTAATTTACAGATATTGTTAAGAATGGAAGAAAACAACAACCATGATCCGACCAAGTGATGCTTGCAAGAGACTAACATTCAACCAAAAGATACAAAGAGGATAAAAGTGAAAGAATGGAAAAAGATATTTCATACAAATAGTAACCAAAAATGAACCAGGATGGCTTTACTACTCTCAGAAAATATCAATTTTAAGACAAAAAAATTTAGAAGAGGTAAAGAGGTACATTTTATATTGATGACAGAGTCAGTTCATCAAGAAGGGTTATCAAACATAAACATACACACATCTAACAGTAAAGCCTCAAAATATTTGAAGTAAAAATTCACAGAATTGAAGGGAAAAACAGACACTTCTCAATAATAGTTGGAGACTTTAAACCCCACCATCAATAATGCATAAAACATCTTGAGTGAAGATCAATAAGGAAATAGAGAACTTGAACAATACTCTAAAAACAACTAGACCTAATAATATACAGAAACCTAACAACCGATTACACATTCCTGTTAACTACACATGGAACATTTTCCAGAATAAAGCAAATTTTAGGCCATCAAATAATTTTCAATAAACTTAAAAAGATTGAAGTAATAGAAAGTTCCATGTCTTGATTGCAATGGAATAAAGCTAGAAAGAAATAAAAGAAAGGAAACTGGAAAATTTACAAATATGTGGAAATTAAACAGCATACTCTTAACCAACCAATAGGTCAAAGAAGAATCACTAAGGAAACTGTAATATACTTTGAAATGAATAAAAATGAAAATACATCATACCAAAACTTATGGGATGCAGCAAACTACTACTCAGAGGACATCTATAGCTTTTATATATTTATTATTATTTATTTATATATATTTATACTTATTTATATTTATTATCTATATTAATAAGAAGAAAGATCTCAAATTAGCAACCTGCCTTTATACCTAAAGAGGTAGAAATATAAGGGCAAACCAACATAAAGTCATCAGAAGGAAGAAAATAATAAATATTGCAGTAGAGATAAATGAAATAGAGAATAGAAAACAATAGAATCAATGAAACCAAAAGTTATTTCTTTAAAGATTATTAAAATGAACAAATGTTTAGCCAAACTCACTAATGAAGAGAGAGAGAGAGAGAGACACCCAAATAACTAAAATTGGATATGAAAAAAGGAATATTACTCTCCATTTTACAGAAACTAAAAGGATCATAAGAGAATACTATAATCTGTTATAAACCAACAGATTATATATTCAAGGTAAAATGGACACATTTCTTGACATACATCCCAATTGCCTTTTAGCAGAAATGGAGAAGTCAATCCTCAAATTCACGTGGAGCTGCAGTGGGCCTCCAATAGCTAAAACAATATTGAAAAAGAAAAAAAAAAAATTGGAGGAATTATGCTTCCGGATTTAGAAACTCACAACAAAGCTAAAGTAAGCAGAACAGTGTTATACTGGTATAAAGATAGACATGTAGACCAGTTGAATGGACTTGACAGTACAGAACTAAACCCAAATATGTATCACTAATTGATGAGTCACCAAGCCCATTCAGTGGAGAAAGAATAGTCTTGTCAACATATGATGCTGGGACAACTGGATATCTACATGCAAAAGAATGAAGTTGGACCCCTATATCACTCCATATACAGTAATTAATTGAAAGTGCATCAACAACCTAAGAGCTAAAATTCTTGAAAACTATTAGAAAAAATAGGAGTAATCTTTATGACCTCCGATTTGGCAATGAATTCTTGATTTGGCAATGAAAGCATGAGCAACTAAAGAAAAAAAATAGAAAAAAAATTGGACATTAAAGGACTTGATAACATTTTAGCGAGATGGACAAGGGAAAAGGAAGAGTCAAATTTGACCCCAACATTTTAAGGGGTTTACTCTTTGTGTTCTACACTCTATGAGTCTTAACAAATAATGACATGTTACCACCATTATAATATCATATAGAATAGTTTCACTGCCCTAAAATTCCCCTGTGCTTAACCTATTCATCCTTCTCTGCCTGCTCCGAAACCAAGACAATCTGTTCTTTTTACTATCTCTGTAGTTTTGCCTTTTCCAGAATGCTTTGTAACTGGAATCATATGGTATGTAGCCTTTTCAGATTCACTTCTTTCAGTTAGCAGTTTGCATTTAAGTTTCCTCCATGCCTTTTAGGTCACTTTTAAGAGCTCTTTCTATATTATAGTTTTAGTTCAGTGGCTGTCATCTGTGCTTCAAAGAGTTGTGTCCATATATTATTTATTATTTATGAATTTATTGACTTTGTTTTAGTATCTTTGGCTAACCAACAGTTTTCAAAATATTTTTAGAGTCAATTAGATCAAATTAATATCTAGATTTATCTAAGTTGCTTAAGGTTCTCAAACAACTATGTGAAATTTCTTAGAGTTTACTAAAATTATTTAACATGTTTAACATTTGTTTAATCTAATTGAAAATTTTTGTAAATGTAGTAATACAATGATCAAAATTAATACTTTCCTAAATGTACCAGGCTTACCTATAACATAATTTATCACTTTCTCATTAATTATGCCCAGTTTTGTCAAATATCAAATTTATATGCATATGAAAAATTATTTCTGTAATCTTAAAGGGGAAAGGCTAAATGATAAATAACTGAAAAATATATATGGAAAATTAAAAATCAAAGACAGGTAGAATCAGACAAATCACCAAATAGATAATTTTAGATAATCAATCCAGTGAATTATTGATTCAGCTTTTTACATTTAGATATTATGTTTCACTGACCAGTTTCCCTTTGCCTTCATAGAGAGTATTATAACTGAAAGTCATTTGCCTACACTGGTAACTAAATAAAAGTTCTAGTGCTACACCTGGAAAAGACTAGAGGAGAGAGATGTGGAATTGAGGGACACAATATTCTCATAAAGATAAATTTATAAATACATTTATGAAAATATCTTCCAGAATGTAGTTAATATAAAAAAATCTTATGATCATGTCTACTTATAAAAAACTATATGTTGAGCAAGAATGTTGTAAAAATAATCAAAAATTTTTTGATTAGTATCATTGCCATACCTAAATTTGCCACATGCTTTTCAATCCTTTTCTCTTTATGCCCCCGAATCTTTAGCAGCAGTAGCAAGCCAACCTAGATAGATTGAACATTCTTTTACATTGCATGACGAAGAAAAAATGAAAACTAATTAGCCAAAACCAACATGTTAACATAAAATAAGTTTAGAGAAATGTTCATTCAACTAATGGGCCATTTTCAAATTAGTACAAATTGAACAATTACTGAACTAACTGGCGAGAATGAACTTGGATCAATGAAAGTTGCTCTAACAATCCCATAAACATAAACTCATAGCACTTAAGTGGAAAGGAATTCATAGGGATGCAGGGGAGTACCACAAAATAAGACAGCCAATAAAAAAGATATTATAAATCTTTTATAAATTTGTATTTACCTAAAAAAAAGACATGAAATATATAAACCAAATTCCACAAACTGAAAGAGCCACAAAAAAGTGGTGATATATTTTAAAAGGATTTAATCAGAAACTGATAAGTAAAGCTGTCAGTTTTTCTAAGGATTCAGAGGATTTAAACAGTATAATAAATACAATTAATTTAAAATATATTTTAGAAGCTTTTGTCCAAAAATCGTTACAAATTGAGCACCTACAGAATCAATGAAGTAAACTATAAAACAAGACACACTATCTGAAAGACATATTCTCTGACTAAAAATGCAGTATAATAAGAAAGTAACTATTAAGCAAAGTCTAAATACGTCATGGATTAATACAAAATTACTGGACACTGAAATATTTAGCAATGAATGATGGGGGAGACATTATATAATATAAAAACTTGTGTATTACAACATAAGTGGAACATTAAAAAATTTTATAGGGGCTTCCCTGGTGGCGCAGTGGTTGAGAATCTGCCTGCCAGTGCAGGGGACACGGGTTCGAGCCCTGGTCTGGGAAGATCCCACATGCCACGGAGCAGCTGGGCCTGTGAGCCACAACTACTGAGCCTGCGCGTCTGGAGCCTGTGCTCCGCAACAAGAGAGGCCGCGACAGTGAGAGGCCCGCGCACCGCGATGAAGAGTGGTCCCCGCTTGCCGCAACTAGAGAAAGCCCTCGCACAGAAACGAAGACCCAACACAGCTAAAAATAAATAAATAATAAAAAATAATAAAAATAAAGGAATTCCTTGAAAACAAACAAACAAACATTCACTAATCATTTAAAAAAAATTTATAATTTTAAATCCATTAATTTAAAAAATATTTAAAATGAGTTCAGTTTTTAAATCATAGGTTATTAAATAATAGCTGTATTAACCTTTTGTAAATAAAAGGCAGTAATAAAATATTGAAATGGAATAAAATAAGGCTCAAAAATATCAAAAGATGATTTTAGGAAACAACAAATAAAATAGACATTCATGTAGCAAGACAAGAGTGATCAAAAACAAAGAGAAGACAAAAATAAACAATATTATGAGTAATATGCCCACATAACAGGCAAGGGATTAACATCCACAATAAAAAATCTAATAAAATATGTGAGGAACTACAACTCAATCAAAAATTGAGCAAAGGAAAAAGGTAGGAAATCTATATGGGGAATAAAAACCTTTTGAAAAAAAGGAACTCTTGAAGTGCTTGTGGGAGGGTAAATTTTTTGTAAAACCATCTTACCACCTTGGAGTGCTGCTTTGCAGTTGTGCAAATCTCCATATACTGATTCAAATTACAAATATATGCTAGAGACATTTGGTGGATTTAAATAAGGAAACATATAAGGATAATCATTTCAGTTTTTTGGTAATTGTAAACCTTTAAAAGGAATCTAAGAATCCATTAGTATGGGACTGGTTAAATTTTTAGATATTTATTCATTATAGATAGTTTTCAAAGCTAATATTGTCCCATGAAAAACAAGTTTCAAGAAAATATAGTTTTTGGAAATTTAATTCAAAATTAAAATATTGTATATGTTATTCATATATATACATATATATATATTTGTCTACACACACACACACACACACACACACACACAGAGATATTAAATGGCTTTATGCATCCAAATTCATGATAGTGGTTGGCTTTAAGGAGAGATGCAAAGGAATAGGATTATGAAGACAAAGTGTAGGAAAATATTTTTTCCATTAAAATAATCTATATCATATGATTCTTTCTGTATGACATTCTGTAAAAGGCAAAACTGTAGATAGTAAAAAGATCATTGGTTGCCAGGGGTTAGGGAGAGAGAGAGGGATGAATAGCTGAACCATAGAAGATTTTTAGGGCAGTGGAAATACTCTGTATGATACTATGATGGTGAATACATGCTATCCCTATGGCTATTCAAACCTATAGAAAGTATCAATACAACCCCAAGAGTGAAACCTGATGTAAACTATGACTGATGATAATGATGTGTCAACATAGGTTCAAATCTCTGTACCTTCCTCTCAATTTTACTGTGAACCTAAACCTACTCTAAAAAAAGGTTCTTAAAATTTTTGAAAAATGTAAATTATCTAGGATGATGTAAGATTTGGTTTATAATTTTGAATAGCATGATTGCTTCGAGTGAAGTAGAGAGTAAATCAGATGATTACTTCTGGTATTGACCATAACGTCCATCAAGCCTTATAAGAAGGAAAATTCTAAAGCTCTTGACAGCAGTTGTACAACTTTCTGATCTTGATGTTTACTAAGCTTGCTGCCTGAGATGTTGTCTCTCCCCAGATAGTAAGGGATCTGCAATGAGCATTTACCCTGGTTTATTATCCTGCAACTGACTTTTGCTGATTCCAGTGCTTGCCCTTTGGCTAGGGCCTGCTTTACTCACATCTGCATTCTGTGGTCAGATGGTACATATGGATATGTATTGTCATGAAGCTAAGCAGAGGAAAACAACCTGGGATAAATAGCCAAGTCTGAGACTTAAAGGACAGTTCTTAGGATAAACTTACTCTGATACTCACATTACAGATATCATAAAGATTATAAAAAGTAATTAGGCACCACTTCTGCTAATGGCTATTGTTGGTGTGTGTGTTTAACAGCTTTGTCTACAGGTGAATTATAGCACTGTTTGCATGTTTATCAGTGCCTGTTTTCTATCAGTCTGTTGAAGCAGCCTCCACTTCACGTTTGTATTCCTCTCTATATGGTACTTGTTATGTTGTTTTACCTTAAGCCAAAAAATAAATTTAAAAAAAGTCCAAATTACAAGTTGAGGACACCTGATTTGTTATCTTGGTGTTCTAAGGGTTTTTTTTTAGTAGTTTGTTAATAATATGCCAATCTCAAGTAGAGTGTGATCCAAGACTTCAGTGATCTGGGTAAATCTGGATGTATGCAACAGGGAAAATAAAACCCCACAGAAGGGCTATGATAGGAGATAGAGCCAGAGGAAATCTCACGGTTTACTGTCTTCTCTTAACTGTTGTACTACGCCACTATAAATGCACTATATAAGAATGGTATTTTTCATAATCTGCAATATTTAACAATGGTAATTTCATGTTTTTTCTGCTGTGTGCATACCTAATTCCTGCATTACTATGAATTTTTCTTTTAAAAACTCAACTACCTTCCTTTTTGCTTCATATAGCATTCTTTATTTGTCCTTTTCATTATTTTGACGGTCCTATAGAGTAATGCAATCATAAGAAAAATGTATAGCTTAAAATCGTAGTTTGTCATTGGAAAACTAGCATGAGACACATAATAAGAGAATTCTCAGTAGGAACTTAGATGAACTGAGGGAGGCTTCTGCTTAGCTGACAATATTTAGGTTGTTGTCTGTTTTGTAATTTAAATTCCTCCTGCAGTTCTCTAAAGGACAGTAATTTAGATATATCATTTAAACTTCTACTGTCACACTGTCTTCCCACAGTTATTCAAGTTGAAGTGAAAAATTACTCCCCAGCTATTCTTAACCTGATATTTTATCAAATGAAGGAATATATGGATTGTTCTAGGGAGCATTTAAATAATAAATGAAAAGAATTCCAGATGAATACATTGTCCTTTAAAGTTAGAAAGGTTTCCTTTCTCAAAGGAGCAATTAAGATGCCAAGGCCTCTCCATGTTGACTTGTTAGTGTCACCAAAAGGAAGTAAATTGCTGGACAAATACAAAGAAAATAGACATATGGTCCTCATGTGAATTATTCATGCTCAGTAGATGTATTAGTTTCTGTTGAAATGTAAAGAACTATATATAGAAACACACACATACTGCCACACTCAACACTTTAATAAATATTATTTGCCTATAAAATATTTTATACTAGTACAGTTATGAATAAAAAAGAATTTAGAAACTAGGAATCTTAAGAAGGACCAGTCTGGCTCTCACTGGTAAGAATAGGAACTTGAAATAAAAGTAATCTGTTCACTCATCCAATCCATCACTCAGATTTCCAGCTGATAGTTCTATAAGGTTTTCTCTTATACCTTATCTTTTCTTTCTCCTCCTTTAATATAGAACAGTTAGTAAATTAATAATAAGAACCAAAATAAGCATCATCAATCAATTTTTAAAAATCTTTGTTATTAACTAATTTATTATCTTCCATCTTATTCCCTCAGGAAACTTTTTTTTCCCAGAAACTTTGGAAAAGATAATAGCGATTTTTCATCAGACTAACACAGTTCATAAGACCTGATGATTAAATCCTACTTCGTCTTTTTTCAAATAGAGCAACTAAATTGTATGTTATATTGTATCCATTATCAGTTTCTTCAGAGAAGTATCAGGTATCCTTGAAAACAATTCAGGCTTTGAAGTCTAATGTACCTGATTTAGAGTCTCAGTTCTCTCAATGTCTGCCCACATGAACATAGGCAATCATTTCCGATCTTTAACTTCTTCAACTAGATTTTGGAGGAGAAAATCTTTTTTTATGTTTATAATTTCATTTATTATTGAGGTATAATTGACATAACATATTAGTTTCAGATATACAAAATAATATTTCAATATTTGTATACATTGTGGAACGATCAACATAATATTGATAAGTCTAGTTAACATTTGTCACCTTATATAGTTAACCCCCCAAATTTTTTTTCCTGTGATGAGAACTTTCAAGATTTACTCTCTAGCAACTTTCAAATATGTAATACAGTATTATTAACTATGGTCACCATCCTATACATTACTTCACCATGACTTATTTACTTTATAACTGAGAGTTTGTATCTTGACCCCCTTAACCCATTTGTAATTTAAATTCCTCCTGCAGTTCTCTAAAGGACAGTAATTTAGATGTATCATTTAAGCTGTTACTGTCACACTGTCTTCCCACAATTATTCAAGTTGAAGTGAAAAATTACTTACCCGTCAGCCTCTGGCAATTGCCAGTCTGTTCTCTGTATCTATGAGTTTTTTGTTTGTTTGTTTGTGTTTTTGTTTTTGTTTTCAGATTCCACATATAAGTGAGATCATACAGTACTTGTCTTTCTCTGTCTGACTTATTTCACTTAGCATAATTCCCTCAAAGTCCATCCATGTTGTTGCAAATGGCAAGATTTCATTCTTTTTATGGCCGAATAGTATTATATTGTATATGTATATGCCAAAATGTCTTTATCCATTCCTCCATCGATGGACACTTAGGTTGTTTCCAGGTCTTGGCTATTGTAAATAATGCTGCGATGAACATGGGGCATAGATCTTTTTAAGTTAGTGTTTTTATTTTCTTCAGATAAATACCCAGGAGTGGAATTGCTGGATCATTCTATGGTAGTTATATTTTTAATTTTTTGAGGAATCTTTGTACTGTTTTCTATAGTGGCTGCACCAATTTACATTCCCACCAGTGGTGCACAAGGAGTTCCCTTTTTCTCTACATCCTCACCAACACTTGTTATTTCCTGTCATCTTGATAACTGCAGTTCTAAAAGGTGTGAGGTAATATCTCATTGTGGTTTTGACTTGCATTTCCCTGAGGATTGGTGATGTTGAGCAGCTTTTCATGTACCTGTTGGCCATCTGTATGTCTTTTTTGGAAAAATATCTATTCAGATCTTCTGCCTATTTTTTAATCGAATTGTTGTTGTTGTTGTTTTGCTGTTAGGTTGTATGAGTTCTTTGTATATTTTGGATGTTAACCCCTTACCAGATACATAATTTGCAAAAATTTTCTCCCACTTGGCAGGTTGCTTTTTCCTTTTATTGATAGTTTTCTTTGCTGTGCAGAAGCTTTTTAGTATGAGGTAGTACTGCTTGTCTATTTTTCTTTTGTTGCTTTTGCTTTTGATGTCAGATTAAAAAATCATTGCCAAGGCCTATGTCAAGAAGCTTACTGCCTATGTTTTCTTCTAGGAATTTTATGTTTTCAGGTCTTACATTTAAGTCTTTAATCCATTTTGAGTTAATTTTTGTGTATGGTGTAAGATAGTCACCCAGTTTCATTCTCTTGCGTGTAGCTGTCTAGTTTTCCCAACACCATTTATTAAAGAGACAGTGCTTTTCTCCATTTTACATTCTTGGTTCCTTTGTCATAAATTAATTGACCACATATGTGTGGGTAAAAAATCTTAAAGCATTCTTTACGTTTATGTGATAATTATTAATAATAAAATAAGTTAATCAGCTGATAAAAGTAAGCAATCCCAATAGTTCATAATATCATTATTGCTTTCTTTTTATTATTGTCACTTCAGTCATTGTCTTTTTTTCTCCTGTGAATAGAGTTATTTGTTTGGTTTAGTCAAATATTTAATTAAGAACCCTCCTTACCATGGACAATTTCCCCAACTCTTTATGACCTGGTGTCCCTATAATAGGACAATTTTAATACCTCTCTCACATTAGGACTAATATACCCACTTTGCCTGAAATATGATTGGCTATATTGTCTGACTTATTTATTGAAAATATATTAACAAATGATTATATATGATGTCACCTCTTTCCTAGGTACTTGGATCTCTCTGTTAAAATAGAGACCTTCTGGATCATTCAAATGGTAGGAATTTCAGAGTTATTCCTTTGAAGGTCTTTTTAAATTTTCCTTTGTGTAGTGAAAGTCCTAACTAGTCATTTTTAGTTAATATCTCATATTGCTGAAAAAAATACATAAGCAGCTAGCTAGTGAGGTTATCTCCCACAAAGATCTCTTCCATCTCTGGGACTGATGATTCAAATGGGACATAAAGGTGTTGGTACATTTGTGTTACCACTAAAATGTTTAAATTTTGTCTCAAAATTTATCTCATGGGGTTTATTCACATGTTGACGTTTTGTTTGTTAATGCCCTAAATTGTCCCTGAAAAGTTGTGTCTAATGTATGGCAGGATTACAGGACACTAAAACACTACTACTACCTTTGCCTTTAAAGGAGTTGATAATGCAGTTGATTATTTTAGTTAAGACTATTGTGAGAATAGTATTGGATAATATTGTGTTGGCTAAAAAGTTCATTTGGGTTTTTCTGTAACATCTTATGGAAAACCCAAATGAGCTTTTTGGCCAACCCAATAAATATTCATGTTTAAATTTGGAAATTATTAACCTTAATTAAAAATTCATTCAATTTTATTCTTCCTAAATTGTTATAGTATATGAAAACTTGATATTGGTCAGTGTTTAAACATTGGTGTTGCATAAATATATCTGTAAAAAATATATTTATTTCTCAATCTTGTAAAATGCAAAAAATGCCTTCTAGATTGTACACCGCCATCATCAAATAGAGTTGGGACTCAAAAGTTTTAATAGTATTGCACAGTATATTCCTAAATCTATTGATACAGTTCATAGGCATATGATAGCATTTAAGTTATGTCATACCAATCTTTTATGTGCTGAATAAAATTTGGCTAGGAGAATGTGTTACAGTTTTCTATTATAATTGTGGATTTGTGAATTTCGTATAAGTTTGTGGGTTTTATCTGTATTTTTTCTTTATAATTTGACTGTATTTTAGTTACATATATATATGACTCTTTTAAAATATTACTTGTGTACCCTGACTTTTCTTAGTATGTATTTTTCTACTTGATATTTTTGTCTTAAGTTAATTTTTTATTATAAATATTGAGGCACAAGAATTTTCTTGGGAGGGAGATTCCTCTTTTTCAGGTTTATCTTCTATCCATTAATTTCTACTTATTCTGTGAAGGTATGCTGAGTTTTATTACTTAAAACAGTACATAGATACAAGGGACGTGCTCTCATTTTTAATAGATGAGATTATAGTGACTATAGGGATATATTACAGTTATTATCACCTTAAGTTGTGTTTTTTGTTTGCTGTGCTTTTTGTTACTTTTTCCAATTGCTTAATTTTGTAGGATTGATAAAGTCCTTTTTATATAGACTTTTTTCTTTAATGGTTTATAAAATACACATATTAGTTTTTCCATAGCATATTTAATATTTTAGCATGAATATGTTAATTTCTAATTAAAATTAATTAGAATCTTTGGCCTCTTGTAGAATAAGAAATAAAGTCAGAGGGCAAAGATTTCTCTTTGAACTTCTCTTTTCCTTTTCTATATTATTTATATCTATACTTTCCAGTTTGCTTTGAATGGAAGATTTGCACTATTATTGATTGATTAATTAATTTAATGTTTACAATAAATATTATTTGTACCTTCTGATTTGCAATATGAATTTCTTTGTTCACCCTAGCTTCCCCCTCCTTTTCTTTATTTCTGGATTAATTTTTCTACTGAATTAGTTTTTAATAGTAATGAATGATAGTCTTTAGTAATCCATTTACTCAGGATCTCTAGATAGTACATTTCTGCATCATTTCCCCAAAATGTTGACAGTGTACTCTTTCACTTGAACAACAGTAGAGAGTAACTGAATGCCAATTTACCATTATTTTCCATTCACTCTGAAGCTATGACTCCAGTGTTTACTGATTCATTCCTGCTTATAACATATCTGCTATTAATTTGATTGTTGTACTTTTGCAGATCAGTCTTTTCTCTTTGATTTTCATATTTGTCTTTATATTTGATGTTTAACTTCACTATGCAATGGTTAAGTGGTGATTTTTCTAAAATTAACTTACCTCTGCTAATGTAACCTGATAATGCTTTCAATCTGAGGATTCACATATTATTTAGTGTTAAAAAATATTTAGTCATAATATTCCTTTATCTTTAAGTAGTCTCCGAATGTTCCTTTATCCTCATTGTCAGTATTCCCTCCCTCAATAACTTCTTTGAACTATGTGGTGGAGCTACTCATTCTAGCCACAGTTATTTCTCTTCATGCTTCATTTCACACTATGTTTATTCTGCAATTCACTAAATCTTTTTTCAGCTGTGTTGTGTCTAATATTTATTCTGTTTGTCAACTGTATGTGAATTTTTATGTGAACATCTGAATATTTTCATTTCTCAGATCTTTTTTTCATACTTATCATTTCTTATTTGTATATTTTCTATTGCTATTTAATGAATTACCAAACTTTACTGGCTGAAAAAAACCACACTTTCATTGTCACAGCTTCTGTGAACCAGGAGTCCTGTCATGGCTTAGCTGGACACTGCTCCAGGTCTTAAAATGCTATGGTCAAGGTGTGGGCCAGCCTGCATTTTCTTTTGGTAACTTGACTGGGGAAGAATATGATTCCAAGTTCATTTAGGTTACTGCAGGATTCATTTCCTTGTGACTCTATAACTGAGGCCCCCAGATTCTTCTTACTGACCATTGACTTGTGGGCTCCACAAGGTTCTGGAAGCTGCCCACAAGGATCTCACAGAGATCCTTTCACAACATGGAAGCTTACTTCTTCAAGGCCAGCAGGAGAATACCTCTATCTCTATCTTTCTCTCCCCAGTGGCTAGGAGTCTTACATAACAAACACAGTCATGGGAGTGACATCCCATTATCAATGTCAAGTTCTATTGATTAGAAGCAAGTTACAGATTCCACCTGTACTCCAGGAAGTATACTAAGTGTGACTCATTGAGGGTCACCTATTATGTGTTCACCACATTATTTAATACATTTCTTTATTCATTGCATGTTTTCTACCCTTCATACTTTTAGACATCCTCAACAGTATTCATGGTCCTCTGGGGAATGCCACATAATATATCTATCCATCGATGTTTAATATCCTTAATTTTTTGCGTTTTCTGTTAAAAAAGGTAATGCTTGTTTGAAAGCTTATGAGCTCTGTAATTTTTATTTGAAAGTTCATGTTATATGAGATTATTTTTCTTCATTGTATTTCATCCTCTTGCATGATATTTCATTTGAATCTTTGCTGTCATCTATGTCGCAGATTCCTGACGTGGGTTTTATGTTAGGAAACTCAGAGTTTTGTACTACATGAAGAACAGTCTACCCACCCAAACTAACTTATCTGTGAGGCACAGGTGGCATAGTGCCTAGAGCCTACAATATTCTAGGGGCCTAGGGAAATGTTTTCATTTTAATATCTTTTAAAATCAGCAGAAAAATGAATATAATAAGAAGAAATATATAGCAATGAATTTAGCCTGGCTTATATTCATTTTTATACTAACACAGTCGTAGTATATAAGTTCTAATATATATTTATATTTTACTGAGGAAGGGACCCGCAAAGACAGAATTCCTAGAACTCTTAACAGCCGTGATACTGTCCCACTGGACATTTTAGCCATATATAGTATTGGCTTATACTCTTCTCATTTCCAGAAGGTGAAAAATCAGTGTTCTTTGGTACTTGCAGATCTGTTTCGTTGAACTATTTTAGAACCCCATTCACTTGCTCAGTCCTGGGTCACAGTTTCTATCATCATTTAAGAAATCCAGATCTGACTTCCTGTCTCTCATGGGGCTTGCTTTAATACCTCTGTCTGTGTATGCCTGTGTAGGCTGATCCTTATTTTCTGTTTTCCAGTGTCACTGGCTTTTTCTATCCATGACTATCCATTTCTTCTCAGACCCATTATATTAGTTACTGTCTCTTATTTTTTTTTCAAGTGTAGCTATTTGCTTTGTGATGTATAGTTAAATCTCTTTTATCTGGCATTTCTTTGAATTAGGAGAAAATGTGGGTCACTGTGCTTTTGTTCACTCTGCCATCTTGACAAGTAATCTCATTTGTCTTCAAAAGGAAACAGTTTTACAGGCTTGCTTGTGTCCAAAATAGTATTAAAATCATTTAAAAAGTTATTAGTGACTTCCAAATTTCCAAACTAAATGATGTTTTCAAAGTCATTATCTTCAATGATGTTTTTACAGATTTTTATTATTTAACCTGACTTTAGCACAAGAAGACTCTGAATACAAAATTTTTAAATAAATCAATGACATCTCACACATCTTGTCTGACAAAATAAAGCTTCTGTGTTCTCTGTTTCCCCTCTCTTACTACCTAAATTAGTGTGCTGGATCTTCAACATTAGCCACCCTAGATCCATTTACTGCTCTTATGTATCTGTTTTTGAGCCAGGAGACTGTCCTATGTACAAAACTGACCCTCTTGCCCTCGATCATCTGATTGAATTTAGCCAGTGATAGGTGCTAGTAGAAGATTGAAGAGAGGAAGTACTCAAAGCATTTATTCCCTAATCTCCTTCTCTGCTATTATATGAATTGTTAGTGGTTGTATTCTAAGGCATCTATTATTTTCCAGCAGCCATTGCCTGTAATTTTAGCTATTGCTCTCTCCATGTTCTGGCAAAGGCATCCCTCTAAGACCTCCTCATTCTTTGTTGGTGTGCCTTAATCCTATCCATACTTTTATAGATGGTCTCTTCATTAAACTCTCTCAATGACCCCATTTACATATGACATTTGTTTCTAGCTTAAAACTATAATTTGTATTATATGGGAGTTTATGTTACATGGGGGTTACAACAAAGCTTTAACCTTAGACTTCTCTTAGTATGTTTAGAAGATAACTTGATAATCTTCTTTATAGCCATAACTTCAACTCTCATCAGGAAGTGGGCAACTTATATAGGTTTACTATGCAAATGATTATCTCTCTAGCACCTCAAATATAATATTTCTAATACTAAATGTTTGTCTATCTCCATTCATATAAAGACTTAATCTTCCTGAATTCCTTCCCTTGCTATTTGTTGCCAATATCATTCTACCAGAACTCAAACTGATTATTTCTAGCTGGACATTATAATAAAAACTGAATAATTATTTTAAAATATTTTTATTATTTAAGCTATTTTATATAAAGCTGTCAGATTAACCTTTCTAAATTATAGTTTAGATCTGCATCACATTATATGGTAGTCATTAGCATCATGTGGCGATTAAAATGTAAATTAAGATGAAATTAAAACTTATTCACACTGTCACTGTGTCAACACTTGATAGACATATGCGATCAGTACCTTCCATACTGACTGTATATTTGAATATTTCCAGCATTGCAGACAGTTTGGTTGGCTTAGGTCATCATAGTTCTCTTTTAAAAAGTAATCCATATTTTTCCATTGCCCACTGATTAATTCCAAATACTTTTGTCTGGCATTCAAGGCCACCACAGTCTTTTTATAATTTGCTTATCCTAGGTGATTAGCGAATGATAAGCTTGGAATTTTATATTAAGGTGAAGAGTATGGAGCTTTTATAATAGTAATAAGGAACAGATTCCTCAAAATCCTCTTTAAAATATTTTCTCTTTCCTTTTTTGGTGTATCCTTTCTTTGTACATTTATTCAACCTGTTATATAATGGTTACTCTGAAAGGTGTTTGGGATTTAGTGTAGTATACCATAATTTCTCTCATAGAAATGATTTAATATTTGAGTGAAGACAGGTCTTGGCACATGATCACTTAAGGTGTAGGGTGGTGATAAAAATAAATCTCAAATGTATTTAATATTGCTGCAGAATTTGCTTATTTATAAACTAGATCCTTGAGTGCCTACATGGTCTTTCTACCACCTAATTTTATAGAAGACAGTGTTTCTGGATTCCTTTAATCAGGGAGTTTCCTTATTATATAGTTGCTGCTGAGTGTGTTACCGTGTGCCCAACGCACAGTGAGGCCAAACAACACCAAAACGCCGGAATCTGAACAGAGAAAGGTTTATGCAAGGAGATGGATAGCTCATGCCTTAAAAAAAAAACCCAAACTCCTTGAAAGCTTTCAGCCAAGCCCTTCTACAGGAAAGGTGAGGGAGGGGCGTGGTTGGTTGTTGCAAACTTCTTCTTGTCAGATCCTTTGTTCTTGAGGTCAGGTCAAAGTCAGGTAAAGATGTTCCTGTAAATCTCCACCAAACAAATGTTACTCTGTTCTGACAAGAAAGGGGAAGGTCCCAAGGTACAACTTTCACCTTTCGAGGTCCAGGCCTGGCTAAGGGAAGGGGGTCCCTGCAGAGGGTGAGTGGGGGTTACTCTGCCCCAGAGCATTCGTCCAGCACCCAGTCTGGGTCCTCCCATCAGTGCCCAGGCCTGGCTGAAGAGGCAGATCTCAGTTGGTGGCTCCCTCAGGCCCAGGTCCCCAGACCAGCTGTCATTGCTGAGGGAACCAGGCACCCAGGACCCAACTGGCCCTCAGGCTCTTCAGGCCACCCAAATGGTGGGGGCCAGGTCCCCCAGACTGTGTCCCATGCAGACTTCTGCTGCCATTAGGTTGCAGAGGAAGGGATGGGGGAGAGGTTCACAGGGCCTGGGCCTGGCCAGTGGGCGGTTCTGGCGAGGGCTCTGGAGCCCTGCAGGACACACCCCCAGCCTGTTTCCTGGGTCCCCAAGGTCACCCGCCAGCCCGAGGCCGGGTGAGCTGGCGGGCCCCAGGGAGAAGGCCGGGATCTGCCTCTTAGCTCACTCTCCACCTGACAACCTGCTGACAGTTGGCTTAATCCCCTCTAACGGTCGCTCTTTGACAGTTGCTCGCTTGGGGGCGGGGCCACTGCAGCACCGACCAATGGCTGAATAGCCCACTAACTGTCACTCATTGACAGTTGCTTGCTTAGGGGAGGGGCCCACTGCAGCGCCGACCAGTGGCTGAGCAGGACCTCTAACATGGCTCTAACTGTTGCACATTAATGGTCTCCCGGTAACCGTTGTGGTTGGTGGCGCGGGTAACGTCTGGCAGCAATGGCAGAGTGCTAAGGGCTGCACACTGCAGTGCTCTATTACAAGTGGACCAATTTTCTTTGCTTCTCCATGAAGATAAGTGGTGGCATCTGGAAGCCGAACTCATTTATCTGATTGCTTGGTCTCATGTATAACTTTTTCTAGGTTTGTTTGTATATTGGTAGTTCACAGAAGTTATAGTAAACAGAGACTGAATTCTAGCCTGTGATAACTTTTTCTGGGAAAAACTTTAAAAAAAATTTTTATTGGAGAATAGTTGATTTACAATGCTGTGTTAGTTTCAGGTGTACAAAGTGAATCAGTTATACATATACATATAGCCACTCTTTTTTTTTAGATTCTTTTCCCATATGGGCCATTACAGAGTATTGAGTAGAGTTCCCTGTGCTATACAGCAGGTTCTTATTATCTATTTTATGTATAGTAGTATGTATATGTCAATCCCAGTCTACCAATTTATCCCTCCCCCCTTATCCCTTGGTAACCATAAGTTTGTTTTCTACATCTGTGACTCTAGTTCTGTTTTGTAAATAAGTTTATTTGTACCTTTTTTAGATTCCACATATAAGCAGTATTATATATTTGTCTTTCTGTGTCTGACCTACTTCACTCAGTATGACAATCTCTAGGTCCATCTATCTTGCTGCAAATGGCATTATTTTGTTCTTTTTGTTCTTATTTCACTGTATATATGTGCCACATCTTCTTTATCCATTCCTCTGTTGATGGGGAGAAACACTTATGTTGAGATTCAGCTCCTTTTGTGTAATCACTTGGATTGGCAGGTAGAACCCGGGGTTGATATGGGATGTAGGTTGCAGATGAGAAAATAATGAAGCCTCTGGATACTTGGATGTGAAAATATGAGACCATATCTTGTGGCAGAAGTTGAGATATTGACTGGTGTCCTAGAATGCATGCTCAGTTCTGTGACCTATAAATTTTAATAAGAGCTTTATAGATGATACTATAAGAAAAAGGATGAACTCCTTAAAATTTTTAGTATAAAAAAATGGACTACTTACAGAGCTGTCCACAGAATTAATGCATGACACTTTTCTCTCCTAATTGCTCATTTAACTAAGTCTGAAAGTCAGATAGGAAACTTTTGACTTTAGGCTGGTTAACATAAACTTGATCCAGAATCAATTAAAAAACAAAAAACAAAACAAAACAATAGACAGTTTAACATGCTTAAATATTGGTGAAAAAATGAAACAGTGGGGTCTAAAATGAAGGGGTGAGGCAGAATCATTGTATATCTCTTTTTTCATTCTGATATTCAGCATTACTAAATCCACTTTGTTGAGCTTCTCTGGTGATGTCTGGGCAAAACTGTGACCATTTCAGGTAATTCCAGATCCATCACAGATTCTAAGATATCTTAAAGAAATCCTCTTGCAATTCAGTCTTGCTAAATAAGAGAGTGGTGTTGGCGGTTAGTGTTAGAATGAGAATGTGGGAATCATTCCAGACTCTCTGGAGGTGGTAGTTATGTTGTTACCTAACATGAACAAGGTGTATTCATTAATTGGTCTGCTCTATACTCCTGAGTAGTAAATGAATTGGGAGACCCAAAGGTTCATATCTGTAGAGGTGCAATGTATGCAGCACTGGCTGCTGGGTAAGCAGTCAATCTGTAATTTTGCTATTCAGGAAGGCAGAGGAGTATGAGAGAGAAAGATTAGATGGGATGATAAAAGTTGTATCATCATTATAAATTTGCTGCAAGTGAGTGTAATGCCTTAGCAGATATCCAGAAGACCCCAGAAGACCTGATGCTGTCAGCAAAGGAAAATAAGATTATTTAACCATCTTGCCCTGAGGCTGCTCTTTGACTATTAGGGCTTCCAGTAACACACCATCATCCATCCCCCTGAGATACATGATGACTTCCATTGATGGCAAGGAATCCATAAAAATGCATTATTGACATTAAGCACCACTAGGGTAAAGTTGCTTAAGTTTGTACAAATATATTGGATTCCAGTTTTCACATTTTGGTGTAAATAAATAAGAATCTAGTGTAAAATCACAAAAAATCTCCATTGATTTTATTAGACATCATTATCAAAATATTCCTATATATTCAATGAAAGAACAAGGTATCTTGTCATAAAAAATAATAGATGTGACACATTGCACATAATTTTAGTTTTTGTTAATAGGAAAGGGAAACAAGATGAAGATTGCCTTTAATTGGAATATTTCAAGATAAAATTGATAAACAGTTTTAAATTCCTTATTCAATAATATACACCCAATCTGTGATTCCTTAAAAGTTTTATCCATGTATTTTAACTGCTATATCTCAAAAAACCTTAATTGTCCTAGAAAACAATGTAGTTATGTTTGAAGGAATTCAGCTTTACTCACCGTTTTTGCCTTGGCTAGTGAGTGATGCTTTTCTTTCCAGCTAATGACCTAGCCTAGGAATGAGCTTTAACACGAGCTGAAAAAAATTGCTTACTTTAAAAAATGGGGGGAAATAGCCATTTTTTAGCACAAAATATTTTTTACAATAATGCTTTGTTATTATGGGACTCCCGTGGGATACATTTTTCAACAATAGTCATGTAATGGAAGAGATGAATTCATTATGCAAAAATTAACATTACTCCTGCTGCAACACTCGACCACATACGTCCAAATTAAAAATATCTCATCACAGGTCAAAATATCCTATTTCCATCTATGTGCTTCACTTTTAACAGAAATTTATTAGGCAGAAAAGACAGATACCTGTATGTATCGGGTTGGCCAAAATGTTTATTAGGGTTTTTCTGAAAGTTGTTACAGAAAAAACTGAATGAACTTTTTGGCCAACTCAATATTTAAGATGCACTGATTAGTTATTAATGAAACTATTCTCGTTGTTTGGTACCCCAGAGATTTTCATACTCCAGGGCAATAGAGCACAATGAGATCTGAGATGAGTGGAGTATGTCTTTCTTTTGTATATAGAGAGAAAGTCTGTTAGAGCAAGTACAAAGATCTCGAATTGATTACTTTAAAATTAACTTTGCCTGCATAATCTTTGAATAACCCTGCATATTTTCAGTTTTCTAAATATTGACATTATTCACAGACAAAAAAGTTTAATATTAGAATTTTATTGTATTTTATTTTCCTGAAATTGAATGAAGCAGTGATTTGTAAATTTTTTTGTATATTTGTTTTGTTGCAAATCCAGACGATTTGTTAGAGACCTATTCATTGTTTATTATTATTATTATTAGTAGTAGTATTAATAGCAGTAGTAGTATTGCTGCTGTTAATATTATGCTACTGCTATCTGCAGCAGAGTTAGAATGTTAGAGTACTTTATGCTTAAGGAAAATGAAATATTATATAAGAGTGAAGAAGAAATGATATACATTTACTGTATTGGGGAGGTTGGTAGAAAATTAAAAGGAAAGAAAACAAGACCATGACTAAAAGAATTTATTTTTATCTAATTGATTTTCATCTCTTAGAATTAATGAATCCTATCATTTTTGTTATATTTGCTTTATAATTTTAATTAAAGATATAAAACGTTATGTATGAAGTTGAAATGTTTCATTTTTACACTTTCTAGGCTTATTTTTTCTCCTTAGAACCAAGTATGGCAGACTATGTGGGTGGTAAAATATTTTATGTTAAATTTTTAAATGTCTATATTTATCTTGATTTTATTAGTTGAATCTTATTTTTTACTGATTAAAAGTCTTCTGTTATTCTAATTTGGTTGCTATTTAATTTTTTTCTCCCAATTTTTAATACTTTTCCCTTTATTCCGGGTATTTTGTCATTTCATTATGTTATACCTGTGTGTAAAAAAATTTGTGTTCCTCTTGCTTGACACTTGGTGTGCTCTCCATCTGAAGAAGACTAACGAGAGGAGTAGCCAAGATGGTTGAATATAAAGAAGACAAATAAAGAAACCATTTGTTTTTTCATCAGTTTTGAAAAAAAAGTTCAGCTCAGATTGTCCAGGATATTACTTTCCTATAATTCTTGCTCTTCACTCCTGCTAGGTTCCCAGTGGGTGGTGCTGGACCTCCTGAGCTGAACCTCTATATATTTGTGAATATCTGTGTTATAACTTATATGTTTGTGGCTTGCCTAAAGTATTTTTTAAAGTAATTATATTGTGTGTATATATACATAGAGGCATCCATATATTTCTACCTCTGCAAACACATGCACACACACTCAAAATCCAGGTTCATTATTCTTTATATATAATAGTTTTTATTAAGATCTGGCTATATTTATTTGTTTCGCATTATTTAGAAGCATTATTTTTATGTGTGTGTTCATACACATGCATGTGTGTGTACACATATTCTGTCATCATTTTGACATAGAGTTGGGTATTTCACATGTAAACTCATAGCATCATCTTGATTAGAAATTTGCTGTTTAAATGTAGGGATGTTTTCCTCAAGTGGAAATTTGGAAATCTTTTGATAATACATGAGATAGTTTAAATTAAATCTTGATAATTCCATTTCCCATTATATCTTTGGTATATTCTAAAATCCAGTAGAAAAATTGGAACAAATGTTGTGCTTTGTGCTCATGGTAACTTAATGGGAGGCAATAAAACATGATGGGTAAGACCACAGTTCCAAGTCAAAGCTTCCTGGATTCCCATTTGATTCTAACTGTGTGTCTTTGGGCAATTCACTATGTATTTTTCTGCCTCAAATTCCTTATCTGAAAAATAAGGATATTAATATTTTCTCACAGGATTCTTCCAAGGATTAATGAGCCTATACATATATAGGGCACTTAGAAGAGTGACTAACACATAGTAGATAGTAAGCCTCAAGTAAGGACCAATTCTTGTTAGCATAGGGTTAATATTTGCAGTTCTAGGCTTATAGTGGTTTAAACACTATTACCACAGTTTGGATAGTTGATAGGAGTATTTTTAAGAACTAGTAATTTTGTTGGTCTGAATTTTAAAAATGCATTAAGACAAGTTATATTTTTTCACATTTCTCTTTCAAAAGGTAAAATAAAAAACTTTCACTGTAATGCCCAAACCATTTAATCCATTCAACCAATGGTTATAAATCATTTATAGAAAAATTATATATAATATAGCAAGTACATTCTACCAATACATAATATATCAAGCAAGATTGTTCTCTAACTCCAGTTAATTTTGCATACATGTTAAAATCCTGATTTACACGAAGACTAAAAACTTCCTGTTCTTACATTTCTTTTATTTGAAAATGACTGTTCTTGCTACCCTGTATAAAGCCAGTGGATCTTTGGGACTATGTATTTTAACCTACCCTTTAGGCATTCCATCTTCTAAATCTCTAAGGAGCAACTTCCAAACAATCTACCTAAGAGTCTGATCTTGTCTAATTTGATGATTTATCTTTCCAAAATCAGATATAGTCTAGGTCTTTATGATTTAACTGTATTCAGACCTTGCTATTTTCTCCCTTCCTATTCATATGGCTAAGTATAGACAGGAAGAGTACTATACATCATAATTCCTTTCAAGTGTCTTTTACATGGATCAGGAAAAGTCATGGCAACACATTAGATGTATTTATTTTTTAAGTGCTTACTATGTACGTGGCACTGTTCTAAACCCTTGGGATCCTGTATAAGATATACAGGTTATAATCTAGTGGGTTGGGGGAGGTGATAAACAAATGAACCAATACCTAAATAATAAGTTATGTGGTGATAAGTTTTAAATTGTAAGACATGTGCTGTGTAACATGTTATATACAACGAGGGGAGGTGTTGGGGTTTTGTTCAGTTTCTTACATTTATGTTATGAATAGAAAGTTTAGCATTTTACAGACAGCCATGGCTTTTGAAAAAAGACTGTTTTTACAAAGATTTCACTTTAGATCTCTCATGTTAATTTTTAAAAACTTGTTACTAAGTTTTGTTTTTTTTTTTTTAGTATTGCCTATGTAGAAATTTTTGTGAAAATTCTACAGAAGTTTGGGAGGGAGTGTTAAATAATATTTATGCCACACAGTTAAATAAATAGGCTAAAGAAATGATCACATAATAGTTTATCCACAAGTTCCTTTTAAGAAATTTACCAGGTAAACTTGAAACTAGATATAATAATGATAATTATATAACGTTTTCTTGCTAGGTCTATAGCTATTTAATTCACTTATATAGTTAAAAAGTGCTTATTCAATATATTTACTGTTTACTGTCATCACTCAGATTCTTCGTGTGATTATAGATTGGGATGCAACCTGCATTTTACAATACTGATCACCATTTTATGACAAGTATTAGCCAGTCAAGGTTTCTTGTTACCCAGGTCATCAGAAACTTTTGCCAGTTCCTTCTCAAAACTTTAATAATATACCTAAATGACCTTAGATTTTCTTTCCTTACTCAGCTGTCAGTTCAAAATGCCTGAGGCTGAAATAATATTTATTGCCTGTAGCAACCCCATACCACCTGCCCCAACTTGAGCCACCCTCACTTTCTCCATCTCCCAACTGTTACATTGATTATATCATATTGTATTTGATTTTTTAGGTTGAATTTAAACTCCAGGTTAAGATCATTCCTCACATTTTTTGATTTGTATTTCCTTTGCCTTTCTCCTTTTTAATATACAGAAGCTAATATTTCATTTTGCAGTGATTTTTTTCTTCTCTACCGTCTCATCACTATTCCCTTTAATGACAAATTATTTAATGACTGCTAAGACTGACATGTTGTGGTTTGTTCATTATTCCCTACAGGACCATAAACCCCACATAGCTCAGTTACCTTTAATTATATAGTCCCCCTGAAATAAAGTCAATAATGCATCCATGACACATAGGCCATCTTAACACTTTTATTTTGTCATCTGACTTAGTTATTAAGTTTTATATCTTATAGGTGATTTATAAAATCACCTACGTTAAAATAACTTAGTAAAATAAATCTAACATGTAATGAAAACATCACATTACTATTTTTAAAATTTATTTATTTTCCTTTTTTTTTTTTTTTTTGGCCATGCCACGCGGTATGCGTGATGTTAGTTTCCCAGCCAAGGATCGAACCTGTGCCTCCTGCAGTGGAAGCAAGGAGTTCTAACCACTGGACCATGAGGGAATTCCCTCACATTACTATTTTTGAATAATAAAACTGACAGTCTCAATTTATTTATCTAGAAAGGCCTCTCATTATTAGGGGAGTTATAGGAGTTATGTTGTGTCATTTACATAACACAATTCTAATGTACAGGGGGGCTAATTGAAAAACAATGAAATTGTTGAATTTATTTTTCTGTATAAAAAAAGGCTAATGTCGGGGGTGGGTGGTGATGGTGGGATGAATTGGGAGATTGGGATTGACATATATACAGTAATATGTATAAAATAGGTAACTAATAAGAACCTGCTGTATTAAAAAAAATAAAATTCAAAAAAGTGAAAGCCTAATGTCAAAATGAGTACAATAAATAGTAGATTCGTACATACTAGGTCTTCTCATTTACCTTTGTGGAAACTCAAACTACCTTTCTTCAAGACCCCAGAAGTCCTCATAGACTAGTAACAAACACATTACTGTTTTTTAATGTGCAGAATTAGAGGAGCCTGTCTAAATATACTTCTCTAAATATAAAGCATTTCTAAATATAAATATCCTCTAAATAAAAAGCATGTCTAACTAGAAAGCATTTCTTGTGTTTTGGATAATGAGAACTCATTTAAAGGTCATTTTGCCAAAACTAATTAGAAGGCATATCAATACAATCAATTTCTAATTATGCATATGAGAATTATCTGATTAATTATCAAAATAATACAATGTTTTAAAAATTAAAATCAGCTTGTATTTAATATCCTCATAGATTCTTCTACCTCATCAGTGTTTTCTAAATGAACATTTTAAACAAATTCTAAAACAATTGCCTGAGAATGACTGCTAGTTTTACCTATGTCCTTCATGCAAGTCTTAAAAACAGTTTAAAAAATGAAGCATCTACATGTGCAAGGATACATTCCAAATGTTGAGAAAGACCAGACCTCTTATAGATCAGTTTAATAAATAATCAAGGAAATATAAGTCTAGAAGAAGGAAAGAATGACTTTTATGTATGTGTGTTTAAATTCAACCTAAAAATTATAAAGAATTTGTGATATAATCCATGGAAGCATTGAGAAAGGATAAAAGGAATTGGTTCAATTTGGGGCAGGTTGTCAAGAGGTCTCTATAGACAAGGAAAGATCAGAAAGGAAACTTTTCCTTCATTAATTTATTTATTCAATCTATGTTTATTGAGAATCTACTGGGTACCAAACAAAATTCGAGGTACTTGGTAAACAGCAATGATACAAAATAATTAATATTTATTGTAGTCATGGAAACTATATTCTAGCAGTGATAGAAAGACTAGTACAATGAATAATTAAATAATATATTATGCTAGAAAACAACAAATGGTATTTTTTTAAAAGTAAAGCATGTGAGGGAGTACAATAAGGTATACTAGGGATGAGGGTAGTGATTTTTAGCTCTAAAAATCTTGGTCCTTTGCTCAGGATCCCTGACCTAAATTCCTGCAACAATTCCTCTTTCAGTATAGCTTAGTTATTTTAATTTTACTCCCCAAATCTTGCAATTGTCTTCAATATTGCATTTAATAGTAAGTAAATTGTTGTTGATGGGCCTGGTTAGATCAGAGAAATTTGTGATAAGTGGAGGATATTCTCAATTTTCTGGCAGTAAGTGAGAAGACAGATTATATATGGCAACATGCAAATGTTGCCAGGTAGGAATATATGGTAATGTGATTCTGTGGAAGTTATGGAACTAACAGTTGATGAGAGTGGCTTAGACTGAGAGGTGATCCTCCTTATTGAGGGTTTGACATTCAGGCTACGTTTAATGGAAGAACAGCATTTGGGTGATGGAATATACTAGCTATCACTTCTGTCTCAAAGCCAAATTCTACCCCTAAATTGTCTCTTATAATCTAAGCCAGCCCCTGAAAATAATCATTAACACAGTAATGCTGAGTTTTTCCTGAAGATCAAAGTTACCTTAACAAGTGAAATAATTTGTTTTCAAATAAAAACTACTGTGTCGTGTTCTTTCATGAAGACACAGAGACCATCCACAATCATCTTGAAGGGGCTTAGGAATATAGGAACATGTGATTCCCTAGATCCCCAGTTAGATTAATTGCAGGCATCAACATTTCTTTTCAGCAGTGGCAGAGAAAGATTTTTCTTCCACCCCCACCATCCTCTAACTTCCACTAAGGGAACTCCACGATTATCTGTCAGAATTAGCAAAAAACACAATTTGGAACAGAAAATAAAGGAACTTGCCATATCTGGGTGATTATTGATTATAGGAGAGTGAATAAGAAGTCTAGGAAAAAAAGATGTTATCAGTGAAGCCGTGAGGAAGATGAGTGGGAAAATTAAGGTTGAATATTAGCACCATTTTGTCAAATTCTACGCTTATAAATATGAAGATATTATAAGAAGCTTATACTTAATGTTTTATAGAATAATTGGAATTCCTAGTTAAGATGGTACTAGAATTAAATTTAGTCTTGCTCATATAGAGAAAAATAGAATGAAGATAAACAGGGAATTTTCATAATTGTACATGCAAGGATCAAAATGTCAATTTACTTAATTTTCCAAAATGCTGTTAAAACTAGTGATGTTCCCAGCTAAACCTGCCCTGTTTCATTTGCTTTCCTTAAAGTTACACATTGCTGAGTTGTATGAGGGTCCAACGTACTGCCCTGTTGACAGTGATTACCCAAGTTTTTGTAAGATATCGAAGAAAATATAAAGTAGAACAGAGGAAAGATCACAAAACTTTGAGTTAGAAGACTTGGGTTTAGTCAAAACACTATCAGTTATTAAATATGATCTCAATCCAATCACAATTTCTAGGAGGTGGTTTTCTCGTTTGCAAAATGGATATTACAGAAATTACCCTGTGAACCCCCGAGTGTTAAGTGAGATCATGCGAATCTGTTATTTGGAAACTTTAAGGAGCTTTAAGATGTTATTGTAATTTTATTTTATTTTAAAAAATTTTTATTGGAGTATAGTTGCTTTACAATGTTGCGTTAGTTTCTACTGTACAGCAAAGTGAATCAGCTATACGTATACATATATCCCTCTTTTTTGGATTTCCTTCTCATTTAGGTCACCGCAGAGCATTGAGTAGAGTTCCCTGTGCTATACAGTAGGTTCTCATTAGTTATCTATTTTATACATAGTATCAATAGTGTATATATGTCCATCCCCATCTCCCAATTCATTCCACCCCCACTTCCCCCCTTGGTGTCCATACGTTTGTTCTCTACATCTGTGTCTCTATTTCTGCTTTGCCAATAAGATCATCTATACCATTTTTCTAGATTCCACATATATGCATTAATATATGATGTTTGTTTTTCTTTCTGACTTACTTCACTCTGTATGACAGACTCTAGGTCCATCTACATCTCTACAAATGACCCAATTACGTTCCTTTTTATGGCTGAGTAACATTCCATTGTATATATGTACCACATCTACATGTGAAACAATGAAATTAGAACACTCCCTAACACCATTCATAAAAATAAACTCCAAATGGATTAAAGACCTAAATGCAAGGCCAGACACTATAAAACTCTTAGAGGAAAACAAAGGCAGAACACTCTTTGATGTAAATCACAGCAAGATCTTTTTTGACCCACCTTCTAGAGTAATGAGAATAAAAACAAAAATAAACAAATGGAACATAATTAAACATAAAAGCTTTTGCACAGCAAAGGAAACCATAAACAAGACAAAAAGACAAACCTCAGAATGGGAGAAAATAGTTGCAAATGAAGCAACGGACAAAGGATTAATCTCTGAAATATACAAACAGCTCATGCAGCTCAATATCAAAAAAACAACCCAATCAAAAAATGGGTGGAAGACCTAAATAGACATTTCTCCAGAGAAGACATACGGATGGCCAGGAGGCACATGAAAAGATACTCAACATCACTAATAATTAGATTATTTATATAATTAGATAATTAGAAATGCAAATCAAAACTACAATGAGGTATCACCTCACACCGGTCAGAATGGCCATCATCAAAAAACCTACCAACAGTAAATGCTGGAGAGGGTGTAGAGAAAAGGGAACCTTCTTGCAATGTTGGTGGGAATGTGAATTGATAACAACCACTATGGAGAACAGTGCGGAGGTTCCTTAAAAAACTAAAAATAGAACTACCATATGACCCAGCAATTCCACTTCTGGGCATATACCCAGAGAAAACCATAATTCAAAAAGACACATGCACCCCAGTGTTCACTGCAGCACTATTTACAATAGCCAGGGCATGGAAGCAACCTAAATGTCCATCAACAGAGGAATAGATATTGTGATATTTATAATAGTCAATACTTATTGAAAAATTGATATGGTTAAATGTTTTGTTTGTGAAATATCCGAAAAGGACTCTTATACAATTCACATACCTGCAGTAAATCTAACATGCTTCTTAGTGTGGGTCTGACACCCAGAGTGGCAATTACAGAACTTACATTTAGCACACTAGTTCTAAATACCTCTCTTGTAAACTAATATTTGGATTGGACTTTTCCATATTTTGTAAGATTTATGTGATTTTCTTGTCAAATAGGTGAAAAATAAGGGGTAGATCATTTCAACTTACTGAGAATACAATCCAGAATTTTGTAATTTGATCATAATTATTTCATTAACTATAAATGGAGAACATAAATCATAGCTAAATTTCAGCATTTTCATTCTAATTCCCCATGTGAATTTTAATTAAGATATAAGATTGTATTAATTTATTATTTATTAATTGATATAACATTTATAAGGTTTAGAAATTATATTGTATGGTTAATTAAGCAGAAGTGGGGGTTTCTTTTTTCCTGAAGAAGTATGGATATAGTTTGAGAACTCCCATATATCTCACATCATTTATATTATCAATAATACTATATTAATCAACATACTATATGAATATGGTACCTTTGTCACAAATAACCTATATTGATACATAATTACCAACTAAATTAAGATTTCTTTTTTTTTCAGCCTTTTTTGTGTTCCAGAATCCAGTCCAGGATTCCACATTACATTTTGTTGTCATGTTTCATTAGGCTTTTCTTGGCTGTGACAGTTTCTCAGGCTTTCCTTTTGTAAAGATTACCTGAGAGTTGAGGATCACTGGCAAGATATTTTGTAGGATGCCTCTCTATTGGAATTTGTCTGATTTTTTTTATCCCTCATGATTAAACTGAGGTTATGGTTTTGGGGGAGAAAAACCATAGAGTTAAGTGAAAATCCCATCGTCTCATATTAAGGGTACATAACTTAGCATGACTTATCATGGTTTATCATTGTTGAGCACCTGGTTGATGTAATATTTTTCAGCTTTCCCCTTGGTAAAATTATACTTTTTCCCCTTTCCATAATGTACTCCTTGAAAAGAAATACAATGCATAGCTCACACTTAAGTGGGGAGTTGGGGCTTCCCTGGTGGCGCAGTGGTTGAGAGTCTGCCTGCCAATGCAGGGGACGCGGGTTCGAGCCCTGGTCTGGGAAGATCACACATGCCACGGAGCAACTAGGCCCGTGAGCCACAACTACTGAGCCTGCGCGTCTGGAGCCTGTGCTCCACAACAAGAGAGGCCGCGATAGTGAGAGGTTCGCGCACCGTGATGAAGAGTGGCCCCCGCTTGCCGCAACTAGAGAAAGCCCTCGCACAGAAACGAAGACCCAACACAGCCAAAAAATTTAAATATATATATAAAAATAAATAAATAAATTTAAATAGCAAAAAAAAAAAAAGAAGTGGGGAGTTATGCTCCACCTCCTTGAGACTGGAGTATCTATATAAATATTGGAGTTCTTCTATATGGGAGATTTGTCTCTTCTCCTCTACTGGTTTATTTATTCAATAACTTATTTATATCAGGATAGGCCTGTGGATATTTTTAAAGCTTTGTGTTATAATCCAGTACTACTTCATATTTTTGTGCTCAAATTATTTCAGCTTTGGCCATTGGGAGCTCTTTCAGTTGGCTCTTGGGTATGTCCCATCATTGTGGTATACGTAGGTGTGTGTGTGTGTGTGTGTGTGTGTGTGTGTGTGTGGGTTTAAGCATTTCCCTACTTTCTGGCACTGTGAGATAGTCTAGGCTAATCATGTGTATTTCCTGCCTCAGTTCTAGAATCATCCAGGTCTCTAAGGAGCTTTGGTTCCTTTTATTGGAGAATGATATTAGAGACTGGAATTTGGGTCTAGGTGTGCTTGTTGCTGCTGGAGTGACTTTACACATAGGCTGTGAGCTGACAGAAAGGAAATATGAGTATGATAACCTGTGGATATAAGCATATCTATAAATATATTTGTATGTAACCATCTATTTTTAAGTATTCAAACTAATATCTCCAATCTAATCCATTACCTTACCACATGAATCATTCTAGCCTTCCCCACCTTGCTTATCTGTTACCTATCATTGAAACCTGTTTCCCATCATCTGACATCCACTTACTTAACTGATCAATAAGTTTTAGATAGGAATTATTAAAATGTGGGACCTTCAGAAATCAGTTTGGACATATTAAAGGCTTATATAGCTATACTTACTGACTGATGGAACCTTCAGAAATTTGGAATTTGTTTTGGACATTATGACAGCTTAGAATTGCACTATCCAGTAGTTATACAATGTGAGCCACATATATAATTTAAGATTTTCTTGTAAGGACATTAAAAAAGTAAAAAGAAGCAAGTGAAAACCAAACAAACAAAAAATATATAAATGGCAGTTTAAAATTGTTAACCCTTACTCTAAGGATAACAACTAGAATCAAGTGTTAATTTTATTTAAAGTGCTAGTACAGTTTCTTTTGCCTTTAGTCTTGTAGAATCCATTCCTCCCAGTAACTTAAGTCAACAACTTTTCCACCACTCTTTTCAGTGAGGTTATTTCATACATATTCAATCGTTAGATTATTATGTCAAATTCTAGATTTTATCCTGGGATTCCTGGACTCCTAAATGATTTTTTTTTTTTTTTTTTTTTTTTTTGCGGACATTAGGCTGACTCAATGCTAAAAAGTTCTGTGTGTTTTGACAAAAGGTTCCACCATTACAGTATCACCCAAAATAATTTCACTCAGAAATCCCCTGTGCTTTATCTATTAACCCTCCACTTCAAACTCCTACCAGCAACTGACCTGTTGTTATCTCTATAGGTTTTCCTTTTCCAGAGTGTCATATAATTGTAATTAAAAAGTATGTAGTCTTTTCAGACTGGCTTTTTAAAGTTATCAGTATTCATTTAAAATTCATTCATGTCTTCGCATGGCTTATTACTTTTCTAATGCTCAATATTATTCCATTTTAATCAAGGTACCACAGTTTATTTTTCCAGTAGCCCATTGAAGGATATCTTGGTTGCTTCCTGTTTTGGCAATAATGAATAAAGTTGCTATAAATATTCACATGCGCAGATTTTGGTATTTTTAAAATCAGTTAGTAAATATCTAACAGCACCATTGTTAGAACATAAAGATAAGATTACATTCAATTTTGTGTGATACTGCTGAACTGTCTTCCAAAGTGGCTCTATTATTTTGTATTCCCACCAGCAATGAATGAGAGTTCCTGTTGCTCAGCATCCTCACCAACAATTGCTATTGTCAGTTTTTGGAATGTAGCTATTTTAATAAATAATGAGTGCTATCCCACAGTGTTGTAATTTGCATTTCTCTAATGACATATGATGTTGACCATCTTTTCATATGCTTATTTGTATCTGTATATCTTCATTGGAAAAATGTCTGGTCGTACTTTTTCCACATTACATAGTTTTTTTTTTTCTCATTGTTGAGTTTTAAGGATTCTTTATATGTTTTGGATATATATCCTTAATCAGATAAATGTTTTGCAAATATTTTCTCTTGGCTTATAGCTTAACTCTCTTAGTAGTATCTTTTGCAAAGCAAAACTTTTAATTTTAATAAAGTCCAACTATTTTTTTCATTTCGTGGATCATGCTTTTGATTGTGTATCTAAAAGTAATGGTGAATAATCGTAGACATCCATGCCTTGTTCATGATCTTGGATGAAAAGCATCCTGTCTTTTGTCATAAAGTATGATGTTATCTGAAAGTTTTTGGTGATGTTCTTTACTCCTTCCATTCCTAATTTGCTGAGAGTTTTTATCATAAATGGATTTGAATTTTGTCAGATGTTTTTTCTGCATCAATAGATACAATCATGATTTTTTTTCTCTTTAACTTGTTCATATATTGGATTACAATGATTCGTTTTTGAATGTTGAACCAACCATGCATACCTGGAATAAACCCACTTAGTCTTGATTCAATTACTTTTTAGCATAATAAATAAAAATATATATTCAGCAAAATTCTGGTAATTGTAAAACCTATGTAATTTTTTAAGTACAACTTTATTATGTTTTAGGCAATCACTCAGATGTACCTCATTTAATATATTGATGTTTTAAATCTAAACTGTACTGTTACCATCATTGAATTCCATTATGGTAATTAGTTGATTGAATCTATTTAAAATTTTAGAAACTTGTATTTTTTTGTAATATGTATTTATACATTCTGCATTTAAAAAAACTAGAAGATGAGGATTGTAAAAGTATCTGCTTTCCATATGTTCTATTTAACCCCAAATAGCTAGCATCTACTAGGTTGCTTTTTCTATGAATTACTTTAAATATTTTTTCTTTTGTTTTGTTTGTTTTTTCTCCTTTTCTTTGGGAGTGAAATATAATAGAACACCACATAGAACATCCGTTTTCTTTGGTTTGTTAATATTTACAATGTTCTGCATTTATCAAGAAATATACAATTCCCTATAGTTAGAGCCATTCAAACTAACAGTAGGAAATTTTAATGTTGATAAAACTATTGATCATACAAACATTAAAATTATGTCTCTTGTAGTAACTGCCAATACAAGAGTTGTACATTAATTAGGAAATCAATAGAATTGTCAATAAAAAGGCAATCTTTGATAGGATGATATTGTCAGAAGACCAAGTGGCTGAGGGGCCAGAAGCTAAATAACTCAGCAAGTGACCTATTAATTTGACTTCAGGCTACTCTCAATTTGTGTATGAAGAAATACCAGGTAGAACCAAAACACAGGAAGCTGCATATTGCCCATTCATGTAATTTGTTTTATAAGAGTAAAGGCTAGCTTATTATTGCAGTAAACTTACTTGTTTAATTTCTAAAACACTTACTTTGTGTTTTCTATAGTAACTCTGTAATTGTTCCAGACTGGCAGAATATTTATGAAAAACATAAATCGCAATTTTATCCTTTCCCACAAACCCTGTTCATTATTATTTATTTTAAGCTACTCTTTTTAGCAATATATGCTGGATAATCTATGTATTTAATTCTAGGAATATAGCTAATTTATGTAAATATTTCAGGCCAACACAGTTCAAAAGTAATAATAAAAGGATAATTGCCCCATCAAAAAAGACCTCAGATTTTCATTCTAAATTATTTTATTCCAGATGATCAATCAATCTTCCATTGACTCATTTTTAAGGAAATAAATATGAGCCTTGATTTTTTTCATTTGTTTGCATTTTGTTGTGTGGAAATATTTTACATTGCTTAATTTTCAAGTCAATTAAGAGCATTTTAATGAGTCATAATGGTCCAAATTGTAATATTATGGAATAGTTCTGCAAATGATGCTTTTTCCATAATGGGTTTTGTTCTATCAGGACTTGTAGAAAGAGAAATAACAAATAATAACAACAACAGAAAGAGTGTCAAGGTTGAGTTCCTTTGTTTTCCTAGAAATGCCTGAATTCTATAATTGAAATTGTTATTGGTATTGATTTCATTGTATATATAATTACATGTTATATACATATTATATAGTATAATGTTATATATGTTATAGTGTATATAATGAATATATGTTATATTATTTTGCTGTAATTAATGATAATATTCAACAAGTGTTTAAAATTTGAATTTCCAACAAGTATTTACAAGATAGCCATAAGCTAACTTTTGCTAAAAATCTCCTTCCAGGTCTGTAGGGCTGTCTTTTCTTCTGCCCTCTTAAATACTACAGGTAATGACTAGTTGAGAACAGCATAAATTTACATCATTTCTTTTAAAGAATAGTAAATTATCCAAAAATGGGAATGAAATAATGCTTATAAATTATTTGTATCCCATATATAAAGATAGAACACAATATAGAACACAAAATCAAAATTTATATCATGCCAAACATAAAGATTCTAAAAGAATTTTGTTGAAGTATAGAAATAATTCATTTGTTAACAGAAGTCATGATAGAAAATTTTAAAAGTCATGTACACAGAGTTAAACACCACAAAGAAGCCTGAGAGTCATAGTTTTACTGAAATTGGCATTCTTAAAAGTTGTTAAAAGTTATATTTTGTTGAAATTAATAAGGGAATTATAACTTTATTAAGGAGATCATTTCATGTGTTCAGGACAGTTTCTTGTGATTATGTCTCTTTGTTCTCATTCCAAACAGATGTTTCACAGTTTAAATATCACGTATTACAGATGGCTCAAATTAAATAATGCAAGCAGTTTTGACATAGTCAATTCATATTACTTTAAAATACTTCCTATAGCTATTGGAATGTACATTTACTTTTTTGTAATATGTAACGTGATTAACATTCTCTTCAAAAACTTTTGATACTCTCAGTTCTGTTAGAAATTGCTAAAAGTGTATTCTGAAAAAAGTTAATATATAAGGAATGCCATTAGCATTTACTTTCTAAAAGTTCTAAAAGTTAAATGCTCAATAGTTACATGTAATTAAAAATAGTGTATTCTTAATTTTTAATACCATAATTACTTTCTTGTTACTTTAAGTATGAATTTTGAAAGATTTTGATGGTCTTTGCCTACCAAAAGAATGATGGAAGAACAGTGTTATTAGAATATATTTTTAAACATAAATATTAAAAAAAAATTTTTTGTTTTAATAAATATGGCGAAAAGTAATATGTGCTATGTGTTTGAAGATAGGTAACAGTACATGGAGAAAATATTTCTAAATAAAGAAGTTGAAGAAGGAATAATGGTGAAGTCATTTGAATTAAATTATAAATTAGTTTTAATTTTACCTTAAGGGTAGAAGGACATAGCTGGGAAGTTAAATCTACATAGAAAAAGTACTCTGGGAAGCAACATATTAACTATTTGAGCATTGTTTTCAGTTTAAGTTGTTGACTGTACTGTTTTCTGTGATTAACCTAGCTAATCAAAACTGACAATAATTAGGTTTTTATAAATATATTTTCTACACATATTGGTCCATGATTTCTGTCATGCACAAAGGCTGTCATTAAATCATATAGCAACAGCAAAGTTAAAATAATTCACAATGCTAATTCCCTTTGCCAGAGATTTTAACAGTTTAATTATTTTCTTGTTGGAGAATCTTTAATTCTAACAATGTATTCCTTCAAGCGATTCTAATTATATGGAGTTTGAAGTTGATTTTATACATTGATTAATACCACAAGCAATCAAGTTTAGGTGTTAGAAGAGTCTGAGTTTCTAAGTCATTAAACTGTGTATTTTAATACAGACTCATTTGGAAACCAAAGAGATCAAATCTTAATGTTCCTGTTTAGAACAACAACAAATTATGCAAATATTGTAATTTCAAATTATTTACTTTAGCTTTTGTTTTAAAACATTCTCTCTTGAAAATTAATTTTTCAAATATGATTTTATTACATTCAAATTTAAGAATGTCTATTTATCATCTATAGGACTTTGGAATTTGAGAAGAGAAATGCTGTCTGCTTCTGCTAAATATGTTTCAGGCCCTGTATATGCATTTGGTTTATTTCTTACTCTATGGAGTGCATTTGTCTTACTAGGACTTCTAAGGTGCTATATATTTATTGATTGTTCATCTTAATTAACATAATGTAGTGGATCGAGGTGATGTTGTGTTGGGATATCCAAATGGTCCAGATATTTTAGTACTATAAAATGGTAGAGGACAGAAGAGGTAATATAGCTCAGGAGCAAAATTGTAAATGTATATTGTTACCTGTTCCATGTAAATATGAACTGTTTCTAATCTTCCTTTCTGGTAATAATAAATAGTAAAAAAGAATGCACTTACCAAATCAATGCTGCATCCCTATGTCCAAGGCCATAATAATCTATTCTGGCAAGGACTACATTTCTAGCACTGCAGTTGGGGCTCCTACTTGTTTGAGTTGGTAATAGCCTAGAGTCACCCTCCAAGATCCATGTATTTTCTGCAGGGGCCAGACTGGTAAACTAAATGGAGATATGATGGGGACCATTGCCTCTGCATCCTTTAGGTCCTTAATGATTTATACTATTTGGACAAGGATGCATTACTGTTTTCTATTTAGTGTCGTGGCAGAGTGGCAGTTTCAGTGTCTTCATTTTGCCTTCTGTGCCATGAGACCTTACTGCACAGACCAAGGAATCATTGTGGGAGTTAAGCCAAGTGTTAAGTATGCCAATCACAATTATACATTTACGTATTGTAAAATGACAACTAAGTGGATTCATGGGTCCTAGTAGATCCACAGTAAGCTGAACCTTGCTTAGGATGCCATTATAAGAAGGGGAGCCATAATGATGGTTTAGAAGTCTTTGTGTCTAACAGGCCTCAAAACATCAATTTCCTTTTGCCCTAAATGACCATAGGTGTCTCCATGGAAAGACTGGATATTTATTAATGTTATGTTTGCCATAGTAGTTCTGCATACTTCTTCTCAAAGACTTGGCCACCTCTTCAGTCAGTAGATTCTGAATCTGAAAATAACTTTAGTCTGGAAACTGGTCAAGGGATCATAACATTTTTATTAGGTTGGCTGCCTTCAGCCACCTAGTCAGCCATTCTCTATTTCCTGTGATGGTAGAATCTAGAGAGCGCCCTTGTTAACTGACCATTTATTTTGTTCTTAGGGACACTATGTGCTATGAACCATAGAACCATAGAACCATCTCCATAACTATCTGTGAGTCAAAACCTTGGCTGCCACTCTGACCCTGCCAGTCATTAAGATATTGTGATATCCCAGCTCATGGCACTAAAGCACTGCTCTCTATCCTATATTGTCTCTGTTGTTTCAGGGTTCTACCATCTGTGTTGCTTCCAGTAAGCCTAGTTCTGTATTAGTCACTCAAACTTCAGAGTGCCATACAGAGGAGAGTTACATGATCTTGTTGAGTCATATTAGTGTCTCTCTCACCAGTGCATTCTTCATAGCTTTGGTGAATGTGAATCCTCTGCGCTGTCAAATGGAGCATGATTATCTGGTGAGTCCTATAGTCTTACGTTGTATATCCATCCCAGCATAATGACTTCATCAAACTGTTATTCCCTCTTCCATTGTCTGCTACAGCAAATCTGAAGTTTCATCTAGTCCTAACTTTGCTTTTTCATGCTTCTAAGAGCCATCATATAGTCAATTTGCACAGTCTTCAGGGATTTTAAACCATGTATCTTGGGAGAAAGTTCCCAAATCAATAAATTATTCCCTATCCATTATTTTGTCCTGGTTCACTTTATCAGTGCAAATTCAATGCAGACTTGGGCAATACCATGGAGAAATTTGCAGCAATATAAGGCCATTAGAGTGGCTGCATGTTACACTGAAATGAAAACCTTTATATCTCCACTTATCAAAGTGGTCATGAATGGAGACTGCCTTGGAAAGGTGTACCCTTATGCAAGGTAGTTCCTTGCAGCTGAGGCAGACTGAAGAACCGAGAGCAGGAGTCTGTCTGCTGAAAGCTTGGGCAATAACTCCTTCCTTGAGAGGTGATCTGGGTGGTGCATCTCATTCTTCACCATACATTGAAGTAAACATTATCTCAAAGTATCTAGATAATTTAGATAACTGAAGAAAGCATACTATTACTTTGGAACCAAACAAAAGTCAACTTGTACTTTGATTGCGTTGACCAGATGATTTGGCAATTCGTTGAGGATGTTGTTCGTTACTGTATAACAATCGATGTAACCTAATAATCAGGTTTAATTTGTCAGGTCTAAATGCTTTCCCTAATTATAATATTTTAATACTTCCTCCAAGAAAAAAGGCACATAGGTGGAACAGATGATCAAGGATAAGACAATAGCACATTCCATCCACTGAACCACAAAGCTTGGTTTTCTGAACTTGGTTTGTGATCTAACAAAAACTCTGTGGTAGAAGATACTTTGTTAACTGTCTTTTTCTATCTATGTCAAAAGGATTGTATTTATATATACAAAGTAACTTAGTATGAGAAACATTAATTATAAAACTAAATATATACAAGACACAAACCCAAACCATTTCTTTTTACATTCAACATAAAATTTTATGTTTCCACAATATTAAATGATTATAGTAAGTCCCCTACATAAGAACCTTCAAGTTGCGAACTTTCAAAGATGCGAATGTGCATTCGCATGTCCAGTCACATAAGTTAGTTCATGTATCTAGCATACATTGTCACATGCACGCATCCTCTACAAGTGGTTGTGCTTTTGTGTACTGTACAGTACCATATAGAGAACAGTAGTACAGTATCTTTATTTCAAGCCCAGGATGTCCAGAAGCAAGTGTAAAAGCAGTGGTGATGTAGCTGGTACTGCTAAGAAGTGCCAAGCGATAACAATGTAAACAAAAGTGAAAATAATTGAGAGTGGAGTGAGGCAAAAAGATGGTAGACATCGCTTGTCAACCATTGTTCATGAATTGTTCAACCATCGGCATGATTCTAAAGAACAAGGACAAGATCATGGAACATGTGAAGTCTGCTGTGCCAATGATGTCGACAGTAATATCAAAGAAGCGTGGAAAACTGATGGACGAGATGGAGAAACTTCTCAGTGTGCGGATGCAGGATCAGCATCAGCGTCGAGTCCTGCTCAGCTTAATGCTGATTCAAGAGAAAGCTAAAAGCCTTTATGAAGACTTGAAGAAGAAACACAGGGAAGAATCAAAGGGCGTATCTTCTAATGCCAGCCATGGAGGTTTCAGCACTTCAAGGCTAGAGACAGCCTTCACAACATAAAAGGAAGTGAGTGCAGATATGGTAGCTGCCTGGGAATTTCCTGAAATGCTTCGAGAAATTATTGATGAAGGCACATATTTACCCAAGCAGGTTTTTAATGTGGATGAGAGAAGACTGTACTGGAAGAGGATGCCAGACTGAAGTTATATCAGTAAGGAGGAAAAGTTGATGCCAGGCTATAAAGCAGCAAAGGATAGGCTAACTCTGTTGTTTGGTGGCAGTGCTTCCAGTGATATGAAGCTGAAGCCTCTCTTAGTTTATCATTCAGAGAACCCAAGAGCCTTTAAAAACATAGCCAAGGTCTGTCTTCCTATTGTGTGGAAGAGTAACCCCAAGGCCTGGGTTACACAGGCCATTTTCCAGGACTGGATTTTCCACCACTTTATCCCAGAGGTAGAGAAATATTGCTTGGAGAATGACATCCCATTCAGCATTCTTTTGCTGCTTGACAGTGCTCCAGGCCACCCCCCATTCATGGACGACTTTCATTCCAATGTCAAAGTAGTGCATCTGCCACCAAATACTACATTGCTCATTCATCCTATAGACCAGGGAGTTATAGCGACTTCTAAGAAATATTATTTATGTCACACTTTTTGTCAGGCAGTAAAGGCGAGTGGCGAATCAGGAACAATGTTGCAACAATTTTGGAAGGACTATAACATCTACAAGGCCATAAAAAACATTGACTTTGCTTGGCGTGAGATTACCGCCATCACCATGAATGGGGTTTGGAAGAACCTCTGCCCACAGTTTGTTCACGATTTTCATGGATTTGAGAAGGTGAATGAGAAGTACAAAGAGGTCTTCAGCAACTTAGTGACCCTCAGTGAGAAGCTGGAGCTAGATCTGCAAGAGGACTACTTCATTGAACTCCTTGCTGTGCAACACAAGGAGCTTACTAATGAAGACCTGATGGAATTGGAGGCCCAGAGAAAGGACAGAGAGAGACAAGAGGAAGAAGAAGTAACTGAAGAACTGAAGAGATTCATGACTCAGGAAATGGCAAGGGACTTTTCTTTATTTGAGGAGGCACTGTTAGTTTTTGAGGCATAGGACCTGAACGTAGAATGATACACAAAGGTTGCAGCAGCTGTTCAGAATGCAGTCCAGTGCTATGGTGTCATCTATAATGAAAAAAAAGAGCTACTACCCAGACATCACTGGATCGTTTTTTTAAGAGGGTAGATAGAATAGAATCCAGCAAGGAACCAGAACCTGTGCCATCAGTGTCAGGCGTGAGTGAAATTGCAGTTTGCCCTCCGTCTCCTATTGCTGATGATCCCTCAGCTCTACCATCTCCCACCTCCTCTCCCGCCTCCAGTCAGTAACTTTTCTCGCCTTTTCACTCAATGTCAGTCCCTGTATGCCAGTTGTTGTACTGTACTACTGTACTTTTCAAGGTACTCTACTGTAAGATTAAAAATATTTTCTTTATTTTTTGTTTTTGTTTGTTTTTTATGTATTATTTGTGTGAAAAGTATTACAGACCTATTACAGTACAGTACTATATAGCTGATTGTGTTAGTTGGGTACCTAGGCTAACTTTGTTGGACTTAATGAACAAGTTGGACTTACGAATGCGCTCTTGGAATGGAACTGGTTCATATGTAGGGGACTTACTGTACATTCTTTTCTAAATACTTGCTGCGAGTTTTTGTATTTATCTCATTGTGGACTGATAACTAAGAGTTTGCATACTGGCGATGGTATGTGAACTTTCAGCTACTCTGATCTAAACTATTTCAATCAGAGACTTTCAGGTTTTTTCCAGGAAATTCAAAGACAAAGATGCATTTTTTTTTCTGCTTATGTGAACACAAGAGATTATTACTCCAGCAAACTTGAGGGGAGCTATTTTCACATGAAACTGATCCTACAAAGAGCAGAGAAGAAAGAAGGAGGAAATGTAGTTTAGGTGATATCACTGAGCTGCTGGATTATCACTTGGTGCAGCCCTACTTTGAAATTTTCAGTGATCCAATACTCAAAATTATTTAATACACTTTAACTCAGATTTTTTGTTACTTCAAACCGAAACAACTTTACTGACTGAAATATTACAATAATTTTACAAGTGAAGGAGTTTTTGTCTCAAGTCACATGTGATATGAAGTTGTAATAGGTAGCACTTTTTGCAAGAGAAATAAACTATACTTTAACCAGTTTAGAATGAGAAAACACAAAGCAAAAAAGAAAATGTTCATAATGAATAAATGAATAAAACCAAAATAAAACAAACAATTATTAGCTCACATAATCAACTGTGGGAAGGGCAAGAATATAGATTACCTCAGCCAGTGCAATTCCGATAGGACTCTATTTTTTTATTTCTTCCTTTCTAGTTTGCTTTGTGTTTTGGTTTTATTCTACTGTGCTGAGTTTTTCAACCAGGCAGGAATCATGAACACAAATAACTTCTAGGCTCACATTTTTCTGTCTCTACCATCAGGGAGTATGAATTCTTTTTCCTTTAGTTTAAACTTGAAAGGACTAGAGAAGAATTCTGGCTGACCCCAGTCAGATCAAACACCTACTGATGTGTCCAGAGATGCAATAGCTACCAATTAGTAATCTCGACAGTAGCTCTGTAGTTGGAACTGGAAAAAATAATTCTCCCTGAAGAAAGTTCTATCAGTAGGAGTATGGAGGCATTCCAAAAACAATATTAAAATAGATGTCTACTAAAATCAGAATTGGTTTCAGAATGGGTCTGACTCCAAGGTCTGTGCTTTTATTGAAAATGGATAATTAATAAAAACTCTTTACAATTGATTAAATTATGGGGTTCGTCACCAGTATTAGAATTGTAACTTTAGGGTAGATTTAAGTAAATGAGATAAAATATGAATAAGGTATTTCAAGAAAACCTTACAGTCACCTAATAGAAATGAACAGAGCTTCTTAATTTCATTTCACTATTTAAATATTGATAACCTACTTATGGAATGATAAAAACTAATGATTATTTTTCAGCAAATAAACCATTCTTTAAATGTTCAACTAGTAATTGTAATAATTTTTTAAATATACCTTTTACAACTCTGTTTCATGTAAATCCTAAAGGACATTTAGCTTCAGATGACATTACTTCTTATACAGAGAATAGCTGGAATTATTTCCCCACCAGTGTCTGAGATAATATTGAAAAGTATTTTGTATTTCCCAAAATTGGAATAAACCTATTATACAGGGAGACATTATGGGATTTTTTTTTGCCAAACTTGATTTCCTACATCTGTATTTTATATAAAACCATTATTGTCAAAATCTAGTTTCAAAATCTGGATGATTCAGAGTCATACAATATACTGAAACTTCTTGATCTCTACAGGGACATTAAAAATCTTTTCTGTCTGAGTTACTAACACTTCATCTTCGCTTACCTCTACTAACTTTCCTTATTTTTCAGGTGATTGGTTTACTGCCATTACTCTTGTAATAATGATTATTACTTCTAACTGGCAAACTTTCAGCTAAAAAATAAGACGTGTTTTCTTCCTAAACTCAAATAAAGAGTAAAATGTGTTATCAGTAATCAGAGTTCTATATCTTCATCATTAGGCTTCAAAAAATTCTTAGTTTGCTTATTGAGAAATGATAATTGATATTAAATTTTATGTCCTTTTGAAAAAACTTAGCCATAACTAGTGCATTTGAAAATGTCATTGCAGTCACACAGTTTGAATTTTCTAACAATTTTCTACCTTCTTAATTCTCCATTCATTTAGAAATATTTAGCGAATAGGAATGGGACACTATTGTATAGTTTCTGAAATAGTTTCTAATTTGCTGCATTTAACAACTTCATGTTAACAAAATATAGTTCTCAGGAGGGGGTCATATTATGTTTTTCATTTATTTTCATTCCCTCCCCTAGTAAATTAGACATATGTACAAGCAATTGAGGTAATGAGTCAAATACTTTAAGTTCCAGGAGAGTGGGTGTCATGTCTTCTAATTCTCTGTGTACCTAGTGTCTCGTACAGTACCAGCACAATGGAGTTTCATAAATATTGAATTAATTGAATTGAATTTGACAATATAGTGTAAAACATTTATTGAGACAAAGGGGATTGTATGTATTCAGTGTAACAGTTACTTTTATTCTGTTAATATTGCCCTGACCTGTAACCTGGATCAGAGATGAAACACAGAGAGAAAAAAAAGGAAATAAAGAAAAGATTACGAAGACTCAGTATAAGCAATGCATGATTATTTTTGCCGTAATTACTAGGTACTTAACATACAGTGCTCTTCTTTGCAGGATATTTTCCTAGCCATCTTGGTAGGGAATTTTCAAATAAGTATATCATGGAAAATATCTGTGCAACATAAATTTAAGAAACATAGCCTCTAACCCAAGTGAGTTTTGTGACACATTCACATAAGAAGAACCTCCTGTGTGTCTCCTTTCCCATTTATTTGTAAGACAGGCGGACAAAGGAAAAGTTAAGTATATATAACAATAGATCTTTTAACTGCAACCTGAAGATCTGAGACTAATATATCAAATTTATTGAGGCTGTACTAGCAATATACAATACAATTTTTTTTTTAAGTTTTAAAAGCACCATGATAATCTGGGTGAAAAGCTTGGGATATGGTTCAAATGTGAGCATGGAGGAATCAGGATTTATTGTGATAGGGTGTAGTAATTGGGGGAAAAGTGTGAGCAGCTCTCTTTTCATGACACATTTAAGATCACTGTATCTCCCTAGAGAAGTAGATAAGGAAGTTCCTAGGATTTTGCCATAGGTCTGCTCTTAATGCATGACAGGTACTCTAATTCCTTCCACCCACAATAGTTGGGATATATGGACTATATTGATTGATATTTCTATTAAGACTTGGGTCAGGAACTTGGGAAATTATGTTAGTGAAAGAAACAACGTGCTGTAGACATAAGGAATCCTTAAAGAAACAACATGCCATAAACATAAGGAATCCTATCTACATTTAGAAATTCCTTGGGTTCTACTATGTATTCGATATCCTATAAAGCAGCGGTACCCAACCTTTTTGGCACCAGGGACCTGTTTTGTGGAAGACAATTTTTCCACGGATGGGGTGGGGCAGGGGGTATGGTTCAGGCAGTATTGGGAGCGATGGGGAGTGGCAGATGAAGCTTTGCTCACTCGCCCGCCTGCTGCTCACCTCCTGTGCGTGCCAACCGATTGGGGACCCCTGCTATAAAGACTTGGCTATTATTATACTCATACAGTTTAACGTTATCTATTAAACAGTATTTCCTGAGTGATTACTGTGTTCAAGTATTATGCCTGAGACAAATAGTAAATATGACAACACATGATCTATATTCTCAAATAATTGATAATTTAGAAGATCCTATAAAATGGCACTAGTTAGTGTTCACAAGCCAAGGAATGCAGACACCAGAAGAAGCTGGAGAAAACAAGGAATAGAATCTCCTCCAGAGTCTGAAGGGGGCCCAGCCCTGATGACACTTCAATTTCAGATTTCTGACCTCCAGAACAGTAATAGAATAAAATTCTGTTGTGTTAAGTCACCAAGTTTATGAAAATTTGTTACAGAAAATGTGTTACAGATAGGAAAACTAAGAGAGCAAAATGAAACACACTCAGACATAAATTCTCACACACACAAAGTATTTATCAGCAACATATGATCATAAACCCAAAATTAGGACTTGGTGGACAAAATGACAACCACATGTGCAGCTTGTAATCAGCAACTATGCAGGAAGAAGCCAAGGAAAAGGAAGGCAAAGGAAGTTCCAATAGTCCTAAAAGTCACAAAACTGTACTGTCCCTAACAGATACCCACAGTAAGTCTTGGCAGGCTAATCTGGGCATGGCAGCAAATTTGGGCAGTGATCTACAGGTGAGAGAAGATGCAGATGAGCAGAGAACCACAGAAAGATTGGAGTTGTCTGGGCCCTATGAACTCTCCAAACTAACCAACCAAAGATCCTTTCCAGGACAAAGACCAACACTGAAAAGAAATGTCTAGAAGTAGAACCCAGATTGAGGTAATAGGAGCATTGGAAAGAGAAAATCCAGGTGAAGAGGGGGAGACAGTGGACTCAGAGACACTTTGAGCAACAGGAGAAGAGAGAGATCTAGATTTTTGAAATTAGAAAAAGCTGTTTTGGCCCACCTCCTATTTTAGAACTACAGAGAAACCCCTCTTAGTTAAACCTTAGCAGCAGAACATAACTAATATTAAATGCTATAAAACTATTATTAAAAAATGAAATACAGATTAATATCCATTCAGACAATAAATACATGCCAAAATGAGATGCTCAAAAACAAATGAGAACTTTACCATAATATTTTCAAGCATGATAAAAATGATGTATTAAATTATAGAAGCTGTGAAAAATCAAAAAGTATAAATCAGATTTAGAAAAATTCAGTGAGGTTATTTGGAGAATATAAAAGATTTTTGAGAGAACTGTTAGAAGGTAGAAAATATTAAGGTTAAAATAACAAAATTATTTCAGAAATAGACACCAAGCTAGAATATATTTAATAACAAATCAATACCATGGATGTTGATTTAAGAGAAATATAATATGTTTTTAAAACATTTTTAATTAAAAAGAAAATACAAAGTTACTGAAGACAGGCAAAGATGATTCAACATACATTTAACAGGAACTCCTTACCTACCATCCCTAAAGTGTTAGTTATCTATATGGTCTAACAAATTAACTTAAGCTTAGAGGCTTAAAACAGCATACACTTACTATCTCACAGTTTCTCTTTGGCCACAGCTCATGAATCACTGTATAATTGCATGTCTGGTCATTTCAGCTTCCAAGAAGAGTGAACAACCAGGCGCACTTCTCTAAGTTCTGCCCCCTGGTAGAGTTTCCCTTCTCCACTGTCCTTTAGGGATGGTCCAGAGAGGGGCTGTAGTGCTACAGTTGCCCACTTTCAGGTGCATGCATATCATACAGAACCATGTATAGACCAGACTTGAGGCTTCTCTTCCTCTGCCAACTGATTGTAGGGAACTCCCCATGAGGCCATAGGTGCAGGTTGAGAGAGAGAAGGCAGTGTAGTGGGAGTGGCAACCATGGGTATCTGGGCCACTTCTTCCTATAACTTATATGTGTCTTCAGAGCCTGCTTAGGACTGCTCACATATATACTACTCGTATTAATATTTGATGATGAAGTGTTGCTGTGTGTTCCCAACATCATGGGTTGTTGGTCAGATGGGCAACTCAGGTTGCATGTGCTGACCCATGGTTAAGTGTTCAGTCTCTGCTAAGGCCACCAGCAGGCCAAGAGCTGTTTCTCAAAAAGAGTAGTTATCTGTAGAGGATGGCAGGACTTTGGCCCACAATCCTAAAGGCCTGCACTGAGATTCACATATAAGGGCCTGTCAGAAGCTTCCACAGCTTCCCTCTCTGCCACTGACACTTTAAGCACCATTGTATCTGCTGGACCAAATTGCCCAAGTAGTAAAGCAACTTGCACAGCAGCCTGGACCTGTTGCAGAACCTTCTCTTGTTCTGGGCCCCACACAAAAGACGCAGCTCTTCAGGCCACTCAGTAAATAGGCTGCAGCAGCACACCCATATGATGCATATGTTGCCTCCAAAATGCAAAGACTAAATCAAAATTGAAATCTTTTTTTTCCTTTTGCAGTAAATGATACCTTGAAGAAAGGGAAAAGACAACCCATAGAATGGGGAAAAAAAAATATTTGCAAATCATGTATCTAATTAGGGACTGGTACCCAGTATATATAAAGGACTCTACAACTGAATAATAAATAGAAATAAATAACAACTGGATAATACAAAGCCAAATAACTCAATTTGATAATGGATAAAGGATTTGAATAGTCATTTCTACAGAGAAGATATACAAGTAGCCAACAAGCATGTGAAATATGCTCAAAATCATTAATCATTAAGGAAATACAAATCAAAATCACGTGTTACCATTCTATATCCAATAGGGTAGCTATGTTCTCAAGACAGGTGATAATCAGTGAGAATTAGGTAATTTGGAACTCTCCTAGACTTCTGGTAAGACTGTCAATTGGTGCAGCTACTTCGGGAAACAATTTGGCACTTCCTCAAAAAGTTAAATGCAGAATTACTGTATGACCCAGCAGTTCCACTCCTAGGTATATATCAAGTAAACTGAAAATAGAAGTCCTTGCAAAACCTTATTGCCATATTTAGTCAAGGACAAAAATATATACGTGTACACATAAAGGTTGTTTATTATAACAATATTTTGATTTAAATAACAGGGTTTTGATGCATTCTTTGTTTTAATAGTCTTTATTCTACATTTTGGTAGAAACCTTAAATTATTAATTGGTTGTAAAATGATACTGTTCTTTTCTATCTGTTAACTGAATATGTAAATTAAAAGCCACTTATGTAACTTGTCTAAATCTAAATACAATCCATGATACTTCAATGTTGCAAGAAGAATTGAAACCCAGTAGGTTTTTTAATACTCAGGTACATTTTCAGGCTCTGGAGTAGAAAAGTTACTTCCACTATAAAATAGTCAGTGTTGTAAATTTGTTTTCTTACTGCATTCTAATCCTGAGTACCAATTAGCACATTTTATGACTTTATTTGGATAATCTCCAAGTTTATATCCATGCCAGTATACTTCATAATTACTTTATTTAAAGAGGCTGCATCAGACCCTCGCCGCTTAGAGGTGGTCTGCTATCAACTTCTGGAATTACTACATATATTAAGCAGATGTCAACACTACAGATTTTTAATTAGTTACAAAGTATTTGTATAATTTCCTCGTATTTCCAAGTACCATAGTCATCCATTGCCAGACCTCCATGTCACCATTCAAATTAGACAGAAAGCACCCTAGGGAAGGTGGCAGCCAAGGCCAAGCATATGTTACCACTGCCCTCTCTTAGGGTAATGACTTGGCAGTAAAAATGGAGATACACAAAAGAAAGAAACAGAGAATCTATAAATAAATGCATTCTCACTTCACTCCCAATGAAGACTTCAACTGCACTACAATTCTCAAAGAATGTTTGTCATTTTAAACTCAACAACCTCAGTGGAGAGAATATTGCTAAATGTTATTGTGTGAGTAGCTGCTATGGTATAAGTAAAGTTTTGCATCATAAGATGGCACAGAAAACTGCCAGAAAAATTGAGACAGACATTTAGAATCTATATGAAAGAACTGAAAGGAAAAGTTTAAGATACTTCTCATATTTGAAACCCAAGAATCTTGATTATAAAATATCCAGGCAAAGCCATTTTGTATAATGACGAAAATACAGGTTTTGCAGTGAGACAGGCTTGGCTTGCATCCCTGGTCTGTCCCTCGGTAGGTGTAGGACCATAGAGAAGTTATTTAATACCTCAGGGTCTCATTCATGTATTCATGCATTTAAAAAAGATAGTGAGCATATATTGGACAAACACAATGCTAGCTACTGGAAATAAAATAAAAGTCAAATATTTTTTCCTTATTGGAACTTACATTCTTTGGGGGGAGGTATATCTCATCCAATTAAAAATCAATCAATTAATGAATTCACAATAGACTTTGGTAAGTGCTAGCAAAAAAAAAAAAAAGAAAAGAAAAGAAACAAAATACAAAACTAGAGAGAACAACGTAGTGCATTATGAGGGTGTTCAGGTAAAGCCTGTTGAGAGAGTTTCAAAGTTAGATCAGACCTGAAGAAAGAAAACTACGATTATCTGTAGAATAGAGATTTGTTGTACACATGATAAAAAAATAATTTCCCTAAAAATTTTTTAGCATAGTTTCTGGCATAAAATAAACACTCAAAATTGGGGGATAGTACATTTTTATCATTATTCAAGTTCTATTTGAAAATCAGAAAATATGTATTGAGGATCTCTTGGGATGCATATCTTATCTGAATCTGATTGACTGACTTGGGGTTTGGAGCTCTTATAATTGTCTGTTTTAAATATAAAGGAAACTCACCAACCCCTTAGTACTTTGTTAGACCATCTTTTGAAATACATTTATTTACTATTTAAGAAACTTTATCACATTTTTCATGCTTTAGGGGGAATTATTTTTTAAAGACAGAGTATTTGTAAAGTGTATCAGAGGTCTTCTTCAGTGCCTGGCATTCACAAGATTATAATCCATTTCTTGGAATTATTTGCTCTCTTTATTCATTAATTGTAAACATTTTTGTTGGGTTTTTTCATCTTTATTATTTCATATCCTAAATGGAACATATGAGATATTTTGTTTATTTACTGTGTTATTGAAGTATAGTTGATTTACAATGTTGTATTAATTTCTGGTGTACAGCAAAATGATTCATATATATGTATAAATATTCTTTTTCAAATACTTTTCCATTATAGTTTGTTACAAGATATTGAATATAGTTTCCTGTACTATACAGTAGGACCTTGTTGTTTATCTATTTTATATGTAGTAGTTTGTATTTGCTAATTCCAAACTCTTAATTTATCCCTTCTTGCCGCCTTTCCCCTTTGGTAACCATAAGTTTGTTTTCTATGTCTGTGAGTCTGTTTCTGTTTTGTTAAATAACTTCATTTGTATCATTTTTTAGATTCCACATACAAATGATATCATATGATGTTTGTCTTTCTCTGTCGCTTACTTCACTTAGTATAAAATGGCAATATTTCATTCTTTTTTATGGCTGAGGAATATTCCATTGTATATATGTATACCACATCTTCTTTATCCATTCATCTGTCAGTGGACATTTAGGTTGCTTCCATGTCTTGGCTATTATAAATAGTGCTGCTATGAACATTGGAGCTCATGTATCTTTTCGAATTAGAGTTTCCTCTAGATATATTCACAGGAGTGGAATTGCTGCATCATATGGCAACTCTATTTTTAGTTTTTAAGGACATAGGAGGTATTTTGGATTAGAGATAGAGCTCTTATTAAATACTTCACAGTATGTAATGGTGTGCTGGTCCCTATTTACCCTTATCCTTATTCTTCATGGCAACGCAGTGAGAGATAGGTCAATTGTCCAAGGTGAGTAGCTGGATACTCCAGAGTGAGAGAAGAAGCAACTTTTCTTTGCTTATAGAGACATAGGGACCAATTGTCCCCCTCCTCTTCTGAAAGGATTTCCTCCTTATTCCAGAACTTTCGTATGTAAATAAAATATCTTCAGGAGCCAGAAAGCCCTAGGGGGGGTTGACTTTTACAATATAGAGATGTCTTCCTGAAAAATAAATAGCTAGGAAAATAATGCTGCAGTCTTTTTGGTACCTTCAGAGCTAACCTAGGTGCCTATCCCAAAATGAAACTAAGAGAGAAGAGAAGTTTTAAATAAATGACTACAGCTCTAACCTTATGGTGTGTTAACATGTTTCTAGGAGAAGTGAAGCAAACATTCTCTTACTTTATAGCATATGTTTCTTTGTCTTTCAAGGCTAAGGTTCTGTAAAAGTACACTGAGAAACCTACTGAAGTTTTATTTCCCCCGAAATTTGTGTAGAAGAAGCTAAGAGGATGTGTAGAAAATATTCCTGTTATGCAAAAAGGAAAAGAAACACATTATCATATCAAATCTGTTATATCACACTGAGTAAGATGTGTTTTTACTTCCTGATATTTTATAGTGTATCCTATACCTTTATATTTACAACTTTATTGTCTTACTATTATATGAAATCATGCTGAGATAAAACAAGAGTCCACTTGATCTTCTGAACAAAATTAAGTTTCTGAGCCTTGTTTTCAGAGAATTTAAAATGCAAATTCATTAAGAAAATATTATTCAAGTAGAGTTTGACTTATAGTTTTTGGGTCAGAGGTTCTGAAATTTGCCTTTCTAAATGTGATGATTGCTTTTATGATATCAATGGTAGGCAGTGTTGTACTATATTTAATTTTAGTTCCAATGTGTGTTTAATCTAATTAAAGTCATATTTTCAGATTGGTAAATGTCCCCAAATGTGTGGGAACAAAGAAACCTGCTCTCAAGGGCATCTGCCTCCTAGTCTGCAACACATGGTTTCACCTTTCCCTTCACCCACACCCAACGTGTGCATCAACATGGGGAGAGATGCAGTTCCATTCGGGCCCCTTTGTGATTCAATATACTCCAGAGAGTTGGATGTTGAAAACAAAAGATAAAAGGTGCTGAAATGCATTTTGATTAAAGCAATTTTCAATAATAGTCCAATTGTACATATTAAAATACTACCAACCACCTTCCCATACAGGCTTATATTTTAAGGAGAACATTTTATACATATATATGGGCACAGAATGTGAATATATAGATTATCTATATATCAGCATCGGAATTATTTATTAATCATTATATATGTAACAAAAAGAAATATATATAATATCTACGTATTCACATATATATGTATGTGTTTTAATTACAGATTTCTAATTTTAAAACATTATTTTGATATATAGTATACTTCATTTTTTTTTAATTGACTGTGGCTTAAGTAAAAAAAAAAAAAATCACTTTTTTATTCATTTTAAAGTTGTGTCCATCCTTGAAGCAGCAAAAAATTCCTAGGAAGGAATGGCAGAACATGATTCCAATGGCAGAAAGAGAATATTAATAGAACTCTAGAGGTCTGAGTGTTTGAATTTCTGTTACTCACCAGGTCAACTAGATTTGTGGAAGAATCTTACCTTAGAGAAGAATCATAAAGTAGTGTCATAATTTAGATTAAAGCCATATATCTAGTATAATTTGAAACATGTATCACATAATGCATAAATGATTTATTGCACTGTTAGAAAAGGTTGACTACAAATTCTAATTCAGAAAACAAAACCAAGAGTTAACTAGATACCAGGCCAACAAAAGAAAAAAAAAGAAAAAAAGAACTACTGACCAGAGTAGGAGGTCAGTCATAAGATTTATGGTCATGCTTGCTGTGAGACCGTATTCTTATCCATGACCTCCGTCACCATTTAGAATTTGGTGATGTTAACATCTGTCTTGTTTTAACCCTTAAAATTATTTTTAGTTTTACTGAAGTAATATTTGTACATATTTAAAATAGTCAGAATCCATTTCTGTATGTCAAATTAAACAGAAGAATTTAATAGTGAATTTTTAACATATAATTTAAAATCAATATCAGAAAAAAGACAAATAGAATTAAAGGTAATTAAAGATATAAAAGATTTTATGGGTAATGTGACAAAACTTTATTGAAGATATTAAAGTCATCTTTAGTAAATGGAGAGGCAGTCCATGGTCATGCCATAAAACTATAATATTTTTAAATCTTTAGTTTTCCCTAAAATTAATATATAAATTCAAAGACTTTGAAGATCTAATTTTTGGTAGAAAATTGATATGCTGTGTCTAAAAACCGTGTGAGAAATATGTGAGAACACAAAAGGTCAAGAATAATTTATCAATATTGAAGTAGAATAAAAGTGTGGAAATAATTGTCCCTAAGGCATATTAATTTATATTTTAAAATTATAGTTCTATAAAAGTAGTGATTTGCTGAGCTAGGCCAAAATAATAGAATAAAGAGAAGAGAAACTGTTCACAGATTTATGGCAGTCTACTATATGGAGAGGGTGACATTGTAGACTGATATGGAAAGAATGGACTGAGAATGCGCTGGGGAAATTGGTTATTTCTTGTAGAATAAATATAGTTGGATTCTTATTTTTTAAGAATACATAGAAACCTACCTCTGGTTAATATCTAATTATGAAAACAAAATTTAAAACATCTATAATAAGCATCAGTGTGTATTTTTAAGACCTCAAAATAAGCAAGGATTTTATAAATAATACACAAAAAGAAGCAAAGGAAAAACCACTAAGGAAAATATTGATACATTTTAATATATTAACTTTCAAATTTTTTTACTATAGGAGGCAACAAAATGTTTTTTTAAAGAGTAATAAATTAACAAATTGAGAAAATATATTTGTGGCACATAAACATTAAAGAGTTATATTAATATGTATATTGAAAGACTTATAAAACAATAATGACATGTAAAGTTATGTGATAGGAAAAAAAGGCAAATTATCTAAACAGATAATTTCTAGAAAAGGAAATACCACTAATATGAAGGTCGCAGGATTAAGAGAATGTTCAAACAAACATTATCTGTTTCTTTTCCAAATGTTTTATGGGTTATCAGCCAGCCCCAGCCCTCTGGCTGGTATTCAAATGATCACTCACATTAATGGCTTCAAAAAGTTAAATTAGTTACCTCTCTTATTGCTATCCTGCTCACTACCTAATTGGCTCTTGTCTATTCACTGTTGCACACATAATAGTGGCTGTGTTTGCCTCTAGATAAAGCCAATCCTACCTGGTTTAACTTGTGTGGGCAATTTCCTTTCAATTGACTCCATGAAGGTCAGGGCTCTTGACGTGTAAAATTGCAGTTGAAGAATGAAGACAATCCCCTCCCTAACACACACATGCACACACACATACACACATATCCATAACTGAGTAGGCAGATTAGAAAAACCCAACATTGTACATTGAGTTAGTAAAATGTTGAAATATACTTTCTTATATTAAGATGCATGTCTCAATTTAGTATTTGAATATTTCCTTTATTTCTAATTGATTCATTTTATCTTATATAAAGAGAACTGAATTATATGTAATTCTTCTGATATCAAACTAATATTCTAAGAAAAGGATCAATTTCAAACTATTCCAAAGGCCAAGCATGACTAGTGAAATGGCTGAACCCATAAAAGTCTCAATTGACAAATTAAATTTGATGGTTGACATAATCTGTTGTTCAATTCCAGTCTGTGTTAGTTTCCCTTATTCTTTGTTCCTAACACAAACTAATTACATCTCTCTCACAGAACTGGTCACATTGCCCTGTAATTAAGAATCTAGACTTTGAGGCAGTTGAAAGAGGAAACAGCCTTCCTGTCTCCACAAACTTAGCAGCACTCACTGTATCAGGGAGGCTGGAAAGAGGAAAAAATATTCCTAAATTTGGGCATCACAGCTCAGCAAGGGGAACATTATACAAATGTATATTTGTTGGGAAACATTTCTCCATGTCACATATGTAAATCTTGTGTCTGTGTTTGTTCCAGGTGTATGTATCTTTCTGAGAATGTTTGTATAGCAGGCAGCCTTGAAAGATAGTGTCTTCCTCTAGGGCAGAAGGTAGCTTTGTTTCTTGACCAGTATAATATAGAAAATGTCTTCTTAGGGTAAAGTTTGGGCAAGTTTACCAATAGCATCCTAATAAAATAGGGGGTTTCTTAAGCTGTGACACTTATTTCGTGTGCAACATCTGTCTGGGCCCCACCTCCTCATCACCCTTGTGGGACTTGGGGGGAATGGGCAACCCATGTGACATGAAGCTCATGCTGCCTGCTATGCTATGAATAATATAGTCCTTTTATTCTGTCCCAGGAGTTTCATGTCTTCTGCCAAATCCATGAAACTGTGGCAAGCTAATTTGTTAGCTGGGCAGGTTGGGTAAAATCTCAGATCCTTCATAGCTCTTTACAATATGCATTACACTAATTCAGTTAATTATTTCTATAGTCCAATTCTACTAGTAATGATATGCCAGAATCTTTTATATAATTTTCAGCCATTTTCTTTATCTTACTTTGAAATTTGCTTTCAACTGGAAGCACATATTTTAATCACAAGATTATTCATAACCATCAAAATAAAATAACAATGAACATATCTTATTAAAGCAATAATTATGACATTAGACTTTATGCAAATTGAATCAAATCAACCTTAAGAAATAAAACTGTATTGTAGAGAAATAGTTTTCCTGATAAAATCCTTTATTTTTATGTGGGACAGATGCTATTGATCATGTGTTATAGTGATGAAAAATATATACCACCATCCCTTTTTTAAACAAGGGCATCTAAAGGTACATCTAACAAAGAATAAAACTTTAGTGCTTTGATACTATTGCCAGAAATTCCTCCTTTGGAACTGCTTTTAGAGATAAAAGGATTTTTTGAGTATGTCAAATTATGGTAAATATTCATGTTTCTAAGTAATATTTTAATTTTAGAAACTGCCAGTACATATTAAGAGCAAAATCTAGTAATAAAGGAAGGTTATGAATCTGAGTAATAGCATTTAAAAAAGGATATAGCTATGTAGACACACTGGCAATAATTTTTTTCTGTTGGCTGATAAAATGGTTTTTCATATGCATGAGCTCTTATAGCTATATTGAATAATACTTAGAAAAAAGAGTGGAAAATCTGATTCAGGATGAGATTTAATTCATTCATTTGTTGAGATCGTAACACCTTGTTGTTTTGAGCCGAGGGATATGATAGCAGAGAGAAGTATTCTAGTGATCTTGGGTAACTTGCTTAGTATTTTTGAGCATTTTTATGTTCAGTGGGGATAACCCTAACTAACTTACCCAGGTATTTTAAATATTGAATTAAAATATTTAGTACATGTGAAGCACCTGGGACAGAAAATACATAACATATAATGTACCTGTAAATGATGGTATAGATGTATTAGGGTTGTAATTCTTGTTATGCACTCTGTAGTATAAAACAGTTGAAATTGTAGTAGGCAGGGAGTCAGAAAATAAAATAGGTTCCTGTAGAGCTGCTGGTGGGCTTTGAGTCTCAGCATTCCATTAGGCTGGGGCTTGGGAGAGTATGTTTCTCTTATTTCAATCATATAAGAAGAAATTCAGTAAAATCCCTTGGAGAATTTGATATCTGTTACATGCAAATTGAAGGATACAATACCTGGTATATGACTCAAGTAATTGTAATTGAGGAAATGAAAGTTGTTCATTGTGATACCCTGCACTTTCAGAGTGCTTAGGGAAAAGGATGTCTATGTTTCCTTTGGGCAAGTTGTACCATGTATACAAGAGACATCTCCAACTGAGATCCTGCCCAAGGGAGTTACTTGGAGAAGTGAGTTGACACTAGCTTTGGAAAGCTGATGATATAGCATTGGGTGCCTAGGGGATCAGAAAGCTACAAACTGGATGAAATTCATTTGCTAATGTTAAACAAAAACCTTGCAAGTGAGAGGTATCTAAATAAGAGGCTTTTTCAGAGGACCCAGAAAAGTGTCCCATGACAGTAAGAATCAGCTTTAAACGTCTGCCAGTTCCTAAAGATAATGATATCAGCTCATGGAAATAGCAAATGGGCAATGAATTCTCACCCTTTTATCTCTCCTCCCTTTTCCAAACTCAACCCTAGTTAAACCAGATGCAGCCTGCTGGGAAAATAGGACAGCAAGTAGAAGATTGGAACTAGAGAAAAGACAACTATGCCTCCCTTTCCCAGGCTTAAGTTAGGGGAAGAACAAAGCTCCAACTTTAAAAACAATAAAATATAACATGTACAAAGAAATACAAAAATCATAACTGTATATAGCTCAGTAATTTTTTACAAAGTGACTACACTTCTGTAACTACTGTACACACCAAAAAATATGCATAGTACTAGCACCTCATAAACCTTTCTCGTGATCGCTTCTAGTCACTATATATATCATCCTCCTCAAATTTAACCAAATTAAGCCGTTATCTTAACATCTAAATCTGTATTTCAGTTTTGATTGGTTTTGAGATTTAGATGAATTGAATCATTCAGCACACAATTATTATTTTTATTGTATTTCTCAACATTATGTTTAATATAAATTCATGCAGTTACAAGTCAAAAATGTATTTAAAAAGTTTTAATTGTTGTAATAGTATTCCTTATTAGTTTCAGGTTTACAACATAGTGATTCAATATTTTTATAAATTATACTTCATTTAAAATTATTACTAAATATTGGCTATATTCCCTGTGCTGTACGATATATCTTTGTAGCTTATTTGTTGTATACATAGTAGTTTGTACCTCTTAATGCCCTACCCTTATCTTGCCTCTCCCATTGATAACCAGTACAGTAGTTCATTCTCTATATCTGTGAGTCTGTTACTGTTTTGTTTATTCATTCATTTATTTTTTAGATTCCACATATAAGTGATAACATACAGTATTTGTCTTTCTCTGTCTGACTTATTTCACTAAGTATGATACCCTCCAAGTCCATTCATGTTGTTACAAATGGCAAAATTTCATTCTTTTTTCTGACTGAGTAATATTTCATTATATGTGTATACCACATCTTTATCCATTCATCTGTTGATGGACACTTATGTTGCTTCTGTATCTTGGCTATTGAAAATAATGCTCCTATGAATATTGGAATGCATGTATCTTTTGAATTAATGTTTTCATTTTCTTCAAATATATACCCAGGAGTGGAATTGCTGGATCATTTAGTAGTTCTATTTTTAGCTTTTTGAAGAACCTCCATACTGTTTTCCATAGTGGCTGCACCAATTTACATTCCCACCAACAGTGAACTAAGGTTCCCTTTTCTACACATCCTTGCCAAAATTTTTATTTGTTGTCTTTTTGATGATAGCCATTCTGGCAGGTGTGAGGTGGTATCTCATTGTGGTTCTGATTTGGATTTCTCTGATGATTAGTGATGTTGAGCATCTTTTCGTGTGCCTACTGGCCATCTGTATGTCTTCTTTGGAAAAATGTCTATTCAGGTCTTCTGTCAATTTTTTTAATTGAGTTTTTTTTTTTTGGTGTAGAGTTGTATGAGTTGTTTATATATTTTGGATATTAACACTTTATAAGTCATATAATTTGTGAATATTTTCTCCATTTAGTAGGTTGTCTTTTCATTTTGTTGATGGTTTCCTTTGCTGTGCAAAAGATATCAGCTCTTCCCTTGATGGAAATCTTGGGCCCTTATGAGGCTGGCTGTAATAAATAATGCTGTTGTAAACTGTTTCGAACATTTTTTCGTGTGTATATGCATGCATTTCTGTTGATTATATTCCAGTAGATAATATCACAAAGTTTTATTTCAAAGTAGTTTATTTCAAAGTACTTAGGAGATTCTCAGAGCATTTGTAGGAATGACATTCATGTAATCAATGTATGGCAGTAACAGATGTCTTTTCTTCCTGTCAGTATTTCATGTTTTACTCATTTTTGACTTTTAGCCAATCTATTAGTATATAATGATGTGTTACTAATTTAAAATTTTCATCTCCCCAATATCTCATTTAGTTAAGCACCTTCTTATGTATTTACTAGACTTTTGATCTGATCTTTTGTGGTGCGACCGTTCAAGTTTCCACACAGTTTTCCACTGAGGTGTTTGAATTTTTATTATTTATATTAGGAATTTAAATTATATTCTGGATATAACTTGTAACTCTTTGGTTATGCAGATAGAAAATAAATTTTCCTGCACCATGGGTACCATTTTCCCTGTCATATTAGTGTTTCATGAAGAAATTTCTTAATATAAATGTGGTCAGATTTACCAATCTTTTCTTTTATGGCGAGTGCTTATTGTCATGTGTAGGAAATAATTCGCTACTCCCCAGTTAAAATGCAATATCATAAGAGTACTGCTTCGTGAATTATCATAAAGGAAATACAGTCATGTATCCTTCTCAAATATTCAGCTTTAGCAAATCCTAATTCCTACTCTTGTACTTCCACACTCACTATCTCCTTCCCCCTTCCTAAAGTTAACTTCTATCCTTATTCCTAATATTTCTTAATTTTGCCCATTTTCCTTTTAAACTTTATAAATATTACAGTATTTCTTCTTTTCATGGATTCTTTTGTTTAAAATTTTGTTGGTAAGGATCTCTCTTGATGTTGCTGAAGTAGTAATTTGTTCATTCCATCATGGTGTAATACTCTATCTGAATATAGCATACATTAAGTATCTATTCCAGTGTTTATGTGAATTGTTTCCAGGTTTGGGGTATTTTGAGTAATGCTGCCAACTATAAAAGTATTTTTGTACAGTTATGTATGCTTTTCCCTTAGATATATACATAAGATTGGAATTGCTGTCATAAAGTAGTCTGACATTAAACTTTAGTAAATACTGCTAAACAATATCAAAGCATTTGTATCAATTTATACTTCCATTGACAGTATATAAAAATTTTAGTTACTGCACACACTTGGCAACACTTGGTATTGATTTTCTCATAAATTGTAGCTATTAAAGGGTTGATATATTATTAAGGGAGTATATATTAGTATAATTACAAACTTTTAAGCATATTTTTTTACCATCTTTCTATAGGTTTTTTTTGCCAGTTGGGTAACTTTTACATGAAGTACCTTTAAGAATTCTCCCCATTAAATTTTTTTTCTGTCTTTTTCACACAGTCTTGTATTGGTCTTTAGCATTATAAATACACATAATTTGTTCATGATACGTACTGAAAATATATTTTGACACTCCATCATTTCCATTTTTGGGTATTTTATTAATTTATTTTTAGTTATTTTTGTGTTTTCTTATCTAACTATAGTCAATTTACAATATTGTGTTAGTGTCAGGTGTACAGCAAAGTGATTCAGTTCTATGTGCATATATATAATATATATATCAGATTATTTTCCATTGTAGGTTATTACACGATATTGAATATAGATCCCTGTGTTATACAGTAAATCTTTGTTTCTTATCTATTTTATATATAGTAGTTTGTATCTATTAATCCCATACTCCTAATTTAACCCTCCCCTCTCCCTTTCCTCTTTGGTAACCATAAGTATATTTTCTATGTCTGTGAGTCTGTTTCTGTTTTGTATATAGATTCATTTGCACTATTTTTTAGATTCCACGTATAAGTGATATCATATAATATTGGTCCTTCTCTGTCTGATTTACCTAAGTATGATATTCTCTAGGTCCATCCATGTTGCTACAAATGGCAATATTTCATTCTTTTTTTATGGCTGAATTATATTACATTGTGTATATATACATCTTCTTAAAGCAATCCTCTGTTGATGAGCACTTGAGTTGTTTCCATGTCTTAGCTACTGTAAATAGTGCTGCTGTGAACATTGGGGTGCATGTATTGTTGTGAATTACAGTTTCACAACATTCTTGGGTTATATGCCCAAGAATGGGATTGCTGGATCATATGGTAGCTCTATTTTTAGTTTTTTAAGTATACCTCAGAAAAAGTATACCTCAGAAAAGTATACCTCAGAAAAAGTAATGCATAAAAAGGTTTTAGAAGTTACCAACCAGACAGAAATGCTCATGATACTGAAAAGTAGTACTCTACTGCTTATATGGAAATATACTAGTTTATAGAGAGAATACTAATTTTGAATAAAGAAGTAGCCTACCATAGTAATTTAGAAACCATGTAGTATCAGCAAACTTTCTTAGAGTTGGAGAGAAGACATAAGTAGGTATAAAAGGGAACAAGTTTTGGAGGGACTTTTAGTTGTATGTTATTATTCACACAGTTGTTGGGCTGAGTTAGGTCAATTAATAGATTTACTCCATCTTGATAGAAAATACTTACATCTTTTTGGAAGTCATTGTTATATAATGAATAAAGAATGTAACTGGAAATCAGAAAACCCTTTTTTTCTGAGAACCCAGACATTAACTCCCAGTTTTAGGAGATAGTTTTTTAATGTATTTATAAACATTAAAAAATAGAAATTCTTCAGAAAATGCCTTATATATCCTTAGCTTGTTGTTATGTGGAAGCTTAAAATATCTTTTTGGTTAGAAAAACTGGAGTATGGCAGCTCTGCTGTTAATCATGGGTAATAGGAAGAAGATAAGGTCCTAGGAAATAGACAAAGCAGCAGCACATCCTGATAGAAATGTGGATAGCAAAGTTCTGATTAATATATAGGAATAAGTTTCGGTGGTTTTAATTAGCAATTTCCTGATAACTAATGAATCTGAATATGTTTTCATAAGATTATTGGTCTTTTAAATATTCTCTCCTCTGAAATGTCTAGTATGGGTATGATTAAACATTTTTAAAGGAAGACAGGTAGATACATACATACATACCAACAATCTGTTGGGGAAAAATGGAAAGAGTACATAGGTAGGTAAGAGGTCATTACCTATAGGAAATAGGTTGTTGGATAGATTCTGCTCCTTGTTTGGCAGTGTTTTTACATATATTCATAAATAAATATGCCCAAGTTTTAAAAAATAGAGCAGTTCTCATGAAACAAAGACTATGCATTATTCACCTGAGATCCAAAACAATTAGCCAGTTAAATAAATATATGTCACATAAATATTTATTTCATACCAAATCAATGTTACTGTTACCTGAAGGACATTTACATTTTTTAAAACATCTTTATTGAAGTATAATTGCTTTACATTGTTGTGTAAGTTTCTGCTGTATAACAAAGTGAATCAGCTATACGTATACACATATCCCATATCCCCTCCCTCTTGCATCTCCCTCCCACCCTCCCTATCCCACCTCTCTAGGTGGTCACAGAGCACTGAGATGATCTCCCTGTGCTATGCGGCTGCTTCCCACTAGCTATCTATTTTACATTTGGTAGTGTATATATGTCAGTGCCACTCTCTCTCTTCGTCCCAGCTTACCTTTCCCCCTCCCCATGTCCTCAGGTCCACGCTCTTTACGTCTGCGTCTTTATTCCTTAAGGACATTTACATTTTTAACTGCATTTCTTTATATTAAGAAATCCTGTAAGCTTTCTTAATTATCAGTTGATATAATGACAAAAATTAGTGGTTATTAATAAAATTCACATATAAAGTTGATATTTTAATAAGATCTGAGTAGAATAAAAACCAATTTATTCTAATACATTTTGAAAGTTGTAATACCTGTTTTCTTCCAAGAGGAACTTTATGTTTAACCAGATTGAAAGTTGCAGACTTGCTCAGATTGAAAGTTGAAGACCTGCTCATATAAATGCAAACTAGATGTGCTATACAGGAAAGGCCATTTCCTCAATCTAAATCTCTTTAAACATCTGATCTAATATTGGAAAAATTCCATCAGAAAAGTCAAAATAAACTTTTCTATAAAGGCCAAGGAGTATCCAAAAGAAAATGGGAAAATAAATAATTACAGACACAATATGCATTAGTTACTTTTACCAATGCATTCTTCCATACACACGGAGTTTATTATTCCCTATACCCCAGCAAATCTTTCCCTATAACATAAAGAATACTCTATGCTTAGAGGAAAGAACCTAAAAGTCTTGCTATTTTAAACAGGTATGTACATAAAAGAATAAAGACTAATTTTCACCACTGTCAAAGGAAAAAAGAGCTTTTGAAAAGGAATACAGTTTTCACAAAGAACTGTTGGATGGTGTTTGAGACACCCAAAGGGAGGTGTGTTATATTTTTGTTCTTTTAAGCTTGCAGTTTTTCATACAAACAATACTATTTTCTAGCAATTCTAATTCTGCACAGAAGACTCTGCCAACCAGTGTCATTTTATAGGTGTAGAGGGAGGAAAATGAAGATTGTTTATCAATCACATATTATGGGATCAACATTGTTATTATTTTTTTTCATGGTGCCTAAAAATATTCCTAACTCAGAACCCTGAATCGACCCCTTTTCTTCTTCTGTTTGTTTATTGGTGATCTCATGTAGATTCAAATACCATCTACATGATGACAACTCCTACATGTTTATCCTTAGCTAAGTCATCTCCTCTGAACTCCAGACTTAAGTACTCAATTGTTTACTATATATTTTCACTTGGATGCTTGTATTGGGCTTCCCACAGTTAACATGTCCAACACTGAGTTCTGCACATTCCCTCAAAACCTGTCATAGACTTCCTCATTTTTACTAAATAACAAGTCAATTATTTTGGTTCCAAGATGGAACCCAGATGCCACCTTTCACACTTTCTCTCCACTTTACATTCAATCTCCTAGAGTATTCTGTGGACTTTAGTTGAAATACCTATCCAGAATTTGATCAGTTCTCAAAATCTCCATTGATACTTTTGCCGAAGTCACCAAGTCTCTCATAAATTATTGCAATACTGTAATTGGTCCCCTTTTGACCTTACTTTATTATTTTCTCCTATCCAATAGCAACCAAGGAGAACTTTTAGGAGTATAATTCAGATAATGTCACAACAGTGTTCCAAATTCTCTAAAGCTTTTCTCTGTGACTTTGAGTAAAAGCAAGAGTTCTGTTCTCCCAATATCTTTCTGAAATTGTTATGTACTGCCCTACTCCTTATCAAAAGACCTAAGCTTCCTCGTTGTTCTGTGTACACATCAAACATTTTCCTTATTATAGGACCTTTGACCAAGGCTCAGTCCCACACCACACCTGTGTACTTCTTTAAGTGCTAACTGAGATGGTAAGATGTCAAGTCTGCCATTTACCATTTGACATGTACTCCATTAACATTTGTTTATTTATTTATTTATACATATATATATATATGTATGTATACATAGATATATATTCTACCTATCTACCTGTAGCCGCTTTTGAGTGTCTTATTCTTGATTTATATATTATTTATGATGATTTTTTTTTAAATTTAGAGTTAATTCTTTTCAAGTAAAAATTCTTTAGGTCATTTTCCCCCAGAATGGTATTTATATCTTATAAAGAAAACATTTTCCTATGTAATGCATATTACCAAGATATGAAATGGAAGAATTATCATCTCCTTTTCTCACTTAAGAAAACTAAGGCTAAGCCACATTATATTATAGGTCATAAATGCAATGCATGGGGGAAAAAAAACACATGATTTCCCTCTGTCTAAAGCTCAATCTGAGTTTTTCATTAACTTTTAGGGAAATTAATTTGTTCTTCTATGAATCACCTACTCTTTTACTATTCTTACCTTAGAGTGTTTGTTTTATTCTTTGAGTGTATTTATATGCTGTGAAAAAACATTTGAAGACCTTTTCAAAGATTCAAAGATCTTTTTGTTTGAAAGAAATATTTTCTTTCATATTTACTTTATATTTTTTATAATTTAAACACTAATCTTAGATAGTGAAGTATAATGAAGTTTTTTCTTTAAATTTTTTTTACTTAGAAATAATTTTAGAATTACAGAATTGCAGATTCTTCTAGTATTCTAGTATAGAGAGTTCCTGTGTAACCTCCCCAGCTTCCTGTACTAATAACATCTTACAAAACCATGGATCTTCATCAAAATAAAAAATTTAATATTGATACAATACTGCTACTGTAGACCTGAATTATAGATCTTATCTTAATTTCACCAATTTTTACAAGCACTGTTTTTTCCTTTTTTTTTTTGGTGGTGTATATATATATATATATATGAAATTTTTTTATATGTGTAGGTTTTTATAACCACCACCATCATTAGGATACAGAATTATCCTGTGACACTCCCATGAATAAGAAACTCCGTTGTACTGCTCCTTTATAGTCACACCCTTCCTCATACGTAACCCCTCGGCAATCAGTGAATTGTTCTCCAAAATTATAATTTTATCATCTTGAGAATTTTATATAAATGGAATCACACAGTATGGAATGTATTGAGATTGGCTTTCTTTTATTCAGCATAACGCTCTTGAAACCAATGCAACTTGTCACATATATCAACAGTTTGTACTTTGCACTGCTGAATAGTACCCTATTTTATGATATATCACAGTTTATTTATTGATCCATTTATGGACACATGTTGTTTTTAATTTTGGGTTATTACATAAATTTTTATTTCTTTAGTATAAATGCCTGGGAGTGTTATTGTTGTGTTATATGGTAGCTACATGTATAACTTTACAAGAAACTGTCAAATTGTTTTTCAGGATGGCTACATCATTTTACATCCCCACCAATCATGTATGAGAGATCCACTGGCTCTGCATCTTTGTCAGTATCTTACTTTTATACATTTAATTTTCAGTCTTGGTTAGGTAGCCCTTCCTGATCCCTAGATTGTAGATTTTTTACAACTTTATTGTTTAAATTATTTTGCATTTGAATACATAACTCATGAATATTTGTATGGTATGAGGTATGGATTCATATTTATTGTTTTCCATATAGATATCAAATATGCCATTGTCATTAATCAAATTTTTAAAAATTTTTATTTATTTATTTTTGGCTGTGTTGGGTCTTCGTTGCTGTGTGCAGGCTTTCTCTAGTTGCGGTGAGCAGGGGCTACTCTTCATTGCGGTGTGCAGGCTTCTCATTGCAATGGCTTCTCTTGTTGCAGAGCATGGGCTCTAGGCGCGCAGGCTTCAGTAGTTGTAGCATGAGGACTCAGTACTTGTGGCACGTGGGCTCTAGAGCGCAGGCTCAGTAGTTGTGGTGCATGGGCTTAGTTGCTCTGCGGCATGTGGGATCTTCCCGGACCAGAGATCGAACCCATATCCCCTGCATTGGCAGGTGGATTCTTAACCACTGCACCACCAGGGAAGTCCCATTAATCAAATTTTAATTTTTTTCCTTTTAACCCAATGAATTGGAAGCCATCTTTTCTTCCTTTTCCAATGGTTTCTCTATTCTGTTCCACCGATTCATTTACAACCTTTTATATCAAAATATTTTTAAATGAATAGTGTACTTTTATTTGATGTTTTAATATCTGATAAAACAAGGCCATTTATCTAATAAAACAAAACTCACAATTTACTTATTTTCTTGACTTTTTCTGAATATTTGTATTATCCAATTACTATGATATTTTGGGAAATTTTAAGTAAAATATTACTAAATTGTATATTACATTTGAACAATTTATATTTAATCATATGAAGCCTTTCATCTAATATGTCATATACTTTTCCATGTGTTTCAATTTAGTTATATCTTTTTCTGATTTTTTAGCTTGTTTAATGTAACCTTTTCATTAAATTTATTCTTGAGAATATTAAGCAATAATGTTCATGTAATAATTTTCCAATTTATTTATGGGCACATATAGCTATATTAAGAAAAGTATTAATATTTATATTTATTTTTAATCTACTCACTTGCTCAAATTTAATTTTATAGCTATTACATCTCCTAATTATAAAAACATATCATAAGCAAAAAGGAAATTGTTTTATTTTTATTCCTGACATAATTTCAATACTTTTTATTGAAGATTTATATGTTTCAGGTGTACAACATAGTGATTTGATATTTTATAGATTGTAGTCAATTTAAAGTTATTATAAAATATTGGCTGTATCCCCTGTGCTTTACATTACATCCTTGTATCTTATTTATTTATAGTTACTAGTTTATATCTCTAATTCCCTTCCCCAATCTTACCCCTACTCCCATCCCTCTTCCCACTAGTAACCAGTGATTTGTTCCCTGTATCTGTGAGTCTTTTTCTGTTTTGTTATATTCATCTGTTTGTTTTATTTCTTAGATTCCACATACAAGTGAAAACATACAATATTTGTCTTTTTTTGTCCAACTTATTTCACTAAGTATAGTACCCTCCCAATTCATCCATGTTGTTGCAAATTGCAAAATTTCATTATTTTTATGGCTGAGTAACATTACATTGTATATATACACTTTGTGTGTATGTATATATGTGTGTGTACATACACACATATTCTATATATATACATATACACACATACCAAATCTTCTTTATCCATTCATCTGTTGATGATTACTTAGATTGTTTCCTATGTTGGCTGTTATAAACAATGCTGCTATCAACATTGGGGTGTATATAACTTTTTGAATTAGTGTATCCATTTTCTTTGGATATGTACCCAGAATTGGAATTACTGGATCATATAGTAGTTCTATTTTAATTTTCTGAGGCGCCTCCCCACTGTTTTCCATAGTGGCTGTACCAATTTACATTCCCACCAGCAGTGTACTAAGATTCCCTTTTCTACACATCCTGGCCAGTATTTATTATTTGTTGTCTTTTTAATGATAGCCATTCTGGCAGGTGTGAGATGACATCTCATTGTGGTTTTTGTTTCCATTTCCCTGATAGTTAATTATGTTGAGCATCTTTTCACGTGCCTATTGGCCATCAGTATGTGTCTTCTTTGGAAAAATGACTATCTACCCATTTTTATAGCAGGTTGTTTGTTTTTTCGTTATTGAGTTGAATGAGCTCTTTATATATTTTGGATATTAAGCACTTAACGGTCATATCATTTGCATATATCTTCTCCCATTTAGTAGGTTGTCTTTTTGTTTGGTTCATGATTTCCTTCAATGTGCACAAGTTTTTACGTTTAATAAGATCACATTTGCTTATGATTGCTTTTGTTTCCCTTGCCTGAGGAGACAGATCCAAAAAATTATTGCTGAGACTTGTATCAAAGAGTGTACTACCTATGTCTTCTTCCAGGAGTTTTATGGCTTCCAGTCTTATATTTAGGTCCTTAATACATTTTAAGTTTATCTTGTATACAGTGTTAGAGAATGTTCTAACATCCTTCTTTGACATGTTGTTGTCTAGTTTTCCCAACGCCACTTATTGAAGAGTGTTGGGGA